>NC_064627.1:110032467-110335497 GCF_023864275.1 Schistocerca cancellata | reverse complement strand
GTCTACGAGTCCTACCATTGCGAGGTATGCTGGCTGACTTCGGTTTCACGAACTGCAAAACACCTCCACGAAATTAACATGCAGATCGTACAGGCAATTAGGTTCCAGGGGCAGTCCATTTGCTCATTTGCTGCTAACACTCATCGTTCTTCCTGTAAGGTGCTTTCTCCTCCCAGTTCTTTGGGAAGTCCCATTTCCCAACTCTTAGTGTGTCTGTCCTTTCGGACGTCATTGTGATCCAGAGGCACTACATTAGTAGTGAGTGGATAAGTCGAGAATTTTGGTGTGATGGGAAACATGCTGGGATAGTTACATTGACAACAGTGTCTGGATGGCCTCAGTGGTCGGCCGGCACGGCAGCTCTGTGTGTTCGGTCAGATAGCTGGCTGGTCTCTGTAATAAAATATTGAGTGAAGGTATCAACAACGAATTGCAACGGAGGTCATGCGACGGCCGCTACGACAAAATACAACGAACAAAACGCAAAAAAGTGGTCAAAGCAACTGCTTAGTAAGCAGGCGACCCGAGTTCGAATCCCAGTCTGGCACAAATTTTCAACGTTTCCCATTGATTTCAATCAGTGTCCACTTGTAACCAATGTCTGTAATTCCCATGGGTGTTAAGAAACACTCGACATCGTGCATAAATCACCAGTGACAGCTGTTCTGATGAGACAAGTGAGGCCAGGCCACATCACGTCTCTCTGGTGGAAGCACATCATTACATCCTTGCAGGGGCTGTCGTTTTCAAGGAGATGTGAAACAGTACGACATGATATTTTGAAGAAAGGACGTCCAACATCGGCACTACACCTTTTCAGAAAGATAAGTTCAAAACACGTGGATTTTGAAGTTCATGATATGAGCAGCACAAGAGGTTATGTACTAGCCCCACAAATGGAAAATTATTCTGCTGGACAGGTTTGTTGTTAAGCACAAGAAAAACTATATGGTCCGCTAAGGTTTTCGTCGATGTGAAGGATCTGTCAAGAGGTTTAGTACGGCATGCTTCTGCTAAAGAGCGTATTTCATATAAAGAGCTATCCAAACAAGAGGTTAGTATTTCAGAGGTACTTAATGAACATCACAAACTGATGAAAATCAAGGTTACAGAGACATCATGAAAATTCTAATTTACGCGAGAAGTCTTTCATGTTATGTTAGCAGGATCTAGCTTTCAGAGGTCATGATGAAACAGAAGATTCCCTGAATTCCGGAAACTTCAGAGCCATTTTTAAACATGTGCTACATACAAACGAAGATTTGAATTGAAACTGGAAGAAAATTGGCCATTTCTGAGGATTTTCAAAAGCTGTACAGAACGAACTGATCGAATGTGTAAATGAGGAGATTTGTGAATACATACATTCAAGTTTGGATAGAACGTCATTTTATGCCTACATTATGTACGAAGCAACAAAAGTTTTAGACAAGTCGCAATGCTTATTGTTGTGAGACCAGTAGATTCGAACGGCGACATTCAAGAACATTTTCTTGGTTTTCATGATGTTAGCCAAGTTAGAACTGCTGCTTCTTTATTCAGCATGCTAAGTGGCGTGTTTCGGAATTCTGAGGAACAATTTGGTGGGCCAAACCTGTGATGTTGCTTCTGTTCTGGAAGGAGAATTAAATGGCCTGCAAACTAAGGTCGGTGAAACTAAATGAAAATATTGACAGTCCAGACTCTAGTGCAGCTACTACAAGAGAAGTCTGTGGTTTCAAAAATATACTTTGACTTTGGTTTTATTCTCTCTGTTTTTCAAAGCGTATTTTCAAAGAATTGAACTGCTTTCCAACATTCTTCAGAAAGAAACCAATGAGTCACAGTTTTGCAACAATACTGTCGACTTTTTATATTCCATGAAACGCTAGACAGATTCGCAACCTGAAGCTTTTTGAATAGAGGTGAAATGATGGGTGAACGCATTGACAACCTATTGATGTCAAAACGTGAAACGGTGTACTTTGAGGTACTGAATAATACTGTAATACAACTGCAACCAAGATATTCACTTGGGGTAAACTGCTCTTCCTTAAATTAGGTGATGCTAGTCAGTTCGCCAATTCTACACAACATTTTCCTATGGATAGTTTGGATTCGTTATGGCACGTCCTTCAGTCGCTCGTAGTGACGTATAGGACTGGATACTGTATTTTCTTCTTAGATAAAGTAGTAGTAGTATTAGTGGTAGTCGTAGTCGTTAGAAACTCTGGGTAAGTGTACATGAAAAGGGAAGTAAAGGGTTTTTCAAATATATTTCATGGCCTCCCCAGAATTTAGGCATAGAATCCGCCACTGGAAATCACTCGTCTCGAAACCACAAGCTCTCTAGGCTGGAGAACCGGCGCTGTTGTTCACAATACCGACCCCCACTATCTGACAGGCGCGGCCAGGCAACTTATACACTATGTCGCAAGAAAAAATACAGTTCCAGTCGGTGTTTCGAATATTACATAGAGTTGAAAACAAAGTTTAGTTTTCTAGACGAAAAAAAATTGAAATCTCTCTGATCTGAATGTATTGAACTGAGTGGTGATTGTCTCGGGATATAAATGGTTTCTTTTGCGTAAAATGATATTATTTATTACGATTTGTATACCAGACTTGTCAAACCACCAACGTACAGTATGTATTCTCTGGCAGAAACCTTAATTCCGGAACACCTGAGGCATTCACAAGCTCGGCGCCCGTCGGAGGAGCGGCGGCATTGTGGTCAGCAGACACGGAAGGGCACTCAGCTGACCAGCGGATTAAAAACCCGCGATCCGCAGTTAAATTTGCGAATTGTCCCGCCCACCAGCCGTGCCTGTTCGCCCCTTAATCGCACGATCCCATCCAGGGACACTCTGCTGCCGTCATTCGATTAGTCGGATTTAGCCCTCGACAAGCTTAGTTGATGACTTTTTTTTGCCTCCACTCTCCCCTGTCTACACTTGCTGTTAAATCAGTCCGTTGCTCATTTGAATCCCTAGATTGTAAACTGCAGGAACGAAACCGGCGTATTCCACACTTGTTCCATGCATTCAGTACTGGCACTATCAACTGGAAGAATGCTTGTCTCTCGAGTATCCCGAGTCTTTAAATATTTCTAGCTTTTGCAGCCATGGTTGCTGCATTGTCATCCTAAGCACTTTACATTTTATAGCAGGCATGTGTTGTAGCAGGCTAAATGGTGTACATACTGATCCAGCGGATACATAGCTCTTATACGTTAAGTAGTTCAATGTACAATATACTGTCTCGACCGAGGGGTACAAACACGTCTCGAAGAAGATTCCCGTAAAGCCTGAAGAGGTCCCCGTAATGGAGACCATTACTTACTTATTTCATGAAAATGTTTCCCAGCAAATTGGATTACCAAATTGGAAGAGATGAAGGAATTACTTAAGGCTACAGAGTGTGTCGCGTCGAAAGGCAGTTCAGTTTTGAACCATTTCGAGCACCAAATTCTATTAACCTCAAGCAGTCCATAAATTTGTTTTTCTTCCTCCAGGCATCGTGTATGGCGTTGATACCACTGCATGGTGACGATAACTGCTCTCCTCTTGGCTACAGCGTAGTCATACACCCGTCATCATGAGTTGTCTGCAACACTGCTTTGTTGGCTTGACGACATGGTAGATGTTTTTCGTTCATTCCGGCCAGGCGCAAGCGAACCTCATCCCTATACACTTCCCAATAGCTCTCTCTCTCTCATCTGTGTCTTTCTACACGCCTTCCGAGGAGACGAGCGTAACGCAGATGGAAAATAAGAACCAATTCATATCCTAGCCACCATTTGTGAAATAAATAAATGTCTTGTAGCTACCAGATGAAAGCGTTTTTGTCGTTAAACCTGTTGCTGGACTGACTGATAAAATGCGACTTATTCGGTTGTTTTCCAGGCGCCTCCTATTTCAAAAGATCTCATACAGACGGACAATATGGGCCAGTGGTGGCTGGTCCTTTGAGTAATCTGTCTGGATCGCACTGAAAATCTGTGCAATTTAAGATGTTTGTGATTTAGTATTAAAAAACCGAAGGGATGCACATTAGTAGGAGCAACTGTTAATGAATAAAATTATATACCGCGCTGAAATAGTGATGTTACTTAGTGGAGTAGTTTGTACACTGGGATGACAAAAGTCATGGGATAACGATATGCACATATACATATGGCTGTTGTGTCGCATACACAAGTTATAAAAGGGCAATGCATTGGCGGAGCTATCATTTGTACTCACGTGATTCATGCGAAAAGTTTTCCAACGTGATTATGGACGCACGACGAAAATTAACTGACTTTGAACCTGGAATGGTAGTTGGAGCTAGACGCATGAGACATTACATTTTGGAAAGCGTTAGGGAATTCAATATTGCGAGATCCACAGCGTCAAGCGTGTGCCGAGAACACCAAATTTCAGGCATTATCCCTTACCACGGGCAGCGCAGTGGCCGACGGCCTTCACTTAACGACCGCGAGTACCGGTGTTTTGCGTAGAGTTGTCAGTGCTAAAAGACAAGCAACACTGCGTGAAATAACAGCAGAAATCGATGTGAGACGTACGAAGAACGTATCCGTCAGGACAGAGCGGCGAAATCTGGCGTTATCGGGCTATGGCAGCGGACGACCGACGAGAATCGCTTTGCTAACAGCACAACATCGCCTGCGCCGCCTTTCCTGGACTTGCGACCGTATCGGTTGGACCCTAGACGACTGGAAAAGCGTGGCCTGGTCAGATGAGTCCCGATTTCATTTGGTAAGAGCTGATGGTAGCTTTCGAGTGTGGCGCTAGCCCCACGAAGCCATGGACCCAAGTTGTCAACAAGACACTGTGAAAGCTGCTGGTGGCTCCATAATGGTGCGGCCTGTGTTTACATGTAATGGACTGGGTCTCCTGGTCAAACTGAACCGATCATTGACTGGAAATAGTTATGTTCGGCTACTTGGAGACCATTTGCATGCAGTCGTGGACTTCACGTTCCCAAACAATGTTGGAATTTTTATGGGTGACAGTTTGTCTAGTGAATGGGCTACAATTTTTCGCAACTGCTTTGTAGAACATTCTAGACAATTCGAACGAATGATTTTGCCACTCATCGGACATTTATGGAACATAATCGAGCGGTCAATTCGTGCACAAAATCCTTCATCGCTAACACTTTTGCAATTATGGACGGCTATAGAAGCAACACAGGGGACTTCCAAAGACTTCGAGTAGCTGCACTACGTCGGGCAAAAGGAGGGCGGAAAAGGTATTCGAGGTAGCACGTGACTTTTACTTCCTCAGTGTATAAGGTCATAGAAACTATACAGAGCTTCATTAGCAACATTTATAAAGACGCTTGACTTACTAGCTGATTCATATCCAGGTGTGTCTGCAGTAGTTTGTCTAAGAAGGAGCAAAATTGTAAAATTTTAATTCTTTTATATAACTGGTTTTGTGAGTCTGAGAACTTGTCGTGACCTAAGAACTTATTTGGGAGGGAGTAATCAAAAATTATCCACTCAATATTTTTGGCTGAAAACTTTTTCTGTGTCTCAGGGGAAAATGTTGTTTCGCCTTTGCAGCCGATGCATTTCGGTCCATGGATGAAGACGAACAGAATTGCAGTATGTTCTGAGTCTACATCAGTCGCGTTGCCGTGAAAAACAGAAGAAAGCCATGACAGATCGTGCCGTCTGCAGAATATGATAAACTACCGTTGTGATTTAAGTTAGCAGCACGGAAAGGGGAAGACCTTTTGGGAATTGGGAACGGATATCGGGCAGATATAGTGGAGCCATGTTTACTGTGTGCTCGGTGCTAGAACGATACTTTTCTGGAGCTCAAGTTGGCCAGAACGAGAGAGCTAGAGGGAAACTGTCGGGGACACTATTACAATGATCTGTTGAGATCCGCATCCGTTATGTCAGAATAAAGCCGAAAACTTACTGTGAATACCCAGAAAATCAAACGTATCGAAGTTATGTAGTGCTTACTAAAGCAACAGTGTCTCCTTTTGCAGTCGGCAGTGCTAAATCTGCGGTTTAGTGGCATCACAGTGTAACTGGCCAATTACAAATGGTTTTTGTTCCTCCCTAAAATATTAGTGTGTGAGAGAGAAGATAATGGATCTTAAACGTGTACTGAGCGATGCGAGAAGGCAAAAGGTGGAAAATATCATTTTATTGATAATTTTGAAATATATATTGTACGTATACTGCATAGAATGTCCGAGCCGCTCAGCTTCGTGTTCCGGGGAATTCTAGGTCGCATCATTCTGACACAGTCAATCTATGGAGCCTTTTTCATTGGTAACTTAATTTTTCGATGGGATTTTTATTCACGCCACTTGCTGCGGTAGTTCACCCGAACAAAATTATAAAGCTAACGTACGCTTAAACGGAACAGTAGCGCTCGGGATTGTAGACAATCTCGAATATCATTTAAATAAATTCCGTCTTCAGTTTAGAAAGGGGAGCCGCCACAGCAGACGGCCATTTTTAGAAATTCGCGAGAATTCTGTAACGGGGAAGAAATCTGTGCTCTAGTTCCTTGGAGGAGGCAAGAGCGTCCTCTTGCAACCCCCCCCCCCCCCCCGCCCCCCCTCCTGTGCCCTTACCTTGCGGATACCTAAGCTCATTAGAAGGATAGCCGCGAGTGTATGTTCATCGTTAAAATTTCAGCAGTTACAATTTGCAAAGACGTAAAGTTTGTAGGAGTTACTTCGGCCAGTGAACTGTCACGAAGATCCTTCGGCTAACTACGGGCAAGTGCATTCGCCTCGAGTGTTTGGTTTACCTAGTGTTTCGCTTAAAAGCTCCACCACTGAAGCGCATGCTCCATCTGAAGTGCTATTACTGGGACGAGATACGCGCTCTCCGTAATCACGCTAACATTGCACTCAGACAAATTGAGCGCCTAGCTACTTAAATTTTTACTGTAGATCGACCCACGCGTTGAATACTATTCGTTGATATTGTGGCGTATGGAAAGACGCTGTACCACGAAGCATGAAAGTGATAATACCCGTTCGCACAAACTTTAAGACAACCGTTAAGAAATAATGGAAGATCCCAATAGGGCAAGTTAGAATGTATGCCCGAATCGATGGCAAAAAAATGGTTCAAATGGCTCTGAGCACTATGGGACTTAACATCTTAGGTCATCAGTCCCCTAGAACTTAGAACTACTTAAAGCTAACTAACCTAAGGACATCACACACATCCATGCCCGAGGCAGGATTCGAACCTGCGACCGTAGCAGTCCCGCGGTTCCGGACTGCAGCGCCTAGAACCGCACGGCCACCGCGGCCGGCAATCGATGGCAACAGAACTAAAATAGCAAATAATGAACACCCTGAAAATAAAATGGTACAAATGAAAACTGAAGCTACAGAACCAATTGACAAGTAGTAATGCTTCAGGTAGTTAAAAGCAACAGCTGGAAATTTTTACCAGAAATGAGCAAGAAGGAAAACGAGACAGAACGCCGTTCACTAGGGCAAATACAGGAGCTGATGACATGCTGCTGACTCTTACGATAAGAAAAGCCGTCTGAAGATGGGCATAATAGCGTGAAACTGGGCATGACAGTAAAATAAAAAATAATACATGGTATTTGTGTTTGGATGCGTTCTCGATCAACAATCCGTTTAGCAGCCGAAGAGTTCATCATCTAGCGTGGGTAAAAACTGCATTACTATTAATTATTTTTTACGCGAAAACAGGAATTCTCTCACAACTACCGACTGCGTGTACTGGTCGTGAAAGGCCTTTCCCCAGGTCTTCGCATTGTTAGTTAGATTATTTGCCACCAATAAAGAAATATCAGACAGAAAATGTACAGCTACATCTACCTCTATATTCTGTAAATTGAAAAGGGTGTTTCCAATTGGGCCAGTTATTAGCGCTTCTTCCTTTTCTGTTCACGGAAATCGATTGCTTAATTGCGTCTGTGAGCGTTGTAATAAGTCTTCCCTTCGCTTCACGATCTTTATGGGAGCAATACTTTCTTCTTGATTCATCAGTTAAAGTTAGACCTTTGAATTAACTAAGTAGTCTTTCATTGGATAGTTTGCGTCGATCTTCAAGCATCTGTCAGTTCATTTCTTTCAGCGTCTTTGTGATACTCTCCCATCGATCCAACAAATCTCGGACTATTCATGCTGTCCTTCTCTGTACAGCATCAGTATCCCCTTTTAGTTCTGTTTGGGACGGGCTCCTCATACTTGGGGAACATTCTAAGATGGATTTGTAAGCTACCTCCTTTGTAGACCGATAGCGTTTAACTAGTATTCCACCTGTTTTAACTGTGCCTGAAAATATCTGATCTTTCCATTTCATATCCCTACAAACTACTAAACAGGCATCTGCATTAGTTGATAGTTTCCACATGTGATTCACTGACGAATCAAGGCCCTGTTAGTGGTCACTGGTGGAAGACGTCGCTTTTGTGAGATACACTGGCGCTTCAGTGTTTATCTTTGGCACGTTAATGTAAAAGCTGACACGAATTCAGCTAAGTGCAAAATCTGTGCAATTACCATCTTTATTTACTTATTTTACGTATATGAACCGACTTCCGGTATTTCTTTTGTGTCGAGTAAAATCACTTTGTCAAGTAAAAGCGCCTCTAAAACCTAGGTCCAAAAACGTGACGTAAGATCGAAACGTGTTTTTCGTGTGTATTGTCTGCATTTATCGTAAATTAATGCTATTTTCGAGTTATGTTATGTTAACCAGGGACCTAGAAACGCAGTGGTCCACAACCCCACGACGACTACCGCAGTCCACTTCACCCCTCCGCCGCGCCACGCCGAACCCAGGATTACTGTGCGGTTCGGCCCCCGGCGGACCCCTCAGGGAACGTCTCACACCAGACGAGTGTAACCCCTATGTTTGCGTGGTAGAGTAATGGTGGTGTACGCGTACGTGGAGAACTTGTTTGCGCACCAATCATAGACATAGTGTAGGTGAGGCGGAATAAGGGGAACCAGCCCGCATTCGCCGAGGCAGATGGAAAACCGCATAAAAACCATCCACAGACTGGCCCGCACACCGAACCTCGACACTAATTCGCCGGGCGGATTCGTGCCGGGGACCGGCGCTCCTTCCCGCCCGGAAAAGTCGTGCGTTAGACCGCACGGCCAACCGGGCGGGCATCTTCGAGTTTCTTAGCATCTGTAATCTCAAAAAAATGTTTGTGAAATTAATAACTTTTATCCCACGTTTTTCTTTTGCGTAATAGAAATCTCGTTTTGCATACTAATAGCTTCAGTTCTTAAAGGGAATTAGTAATACTTTTAGCTCAACTGTTCCAGAAATTAAAAGAAAATCAGTGTAGCTTATTTTAAAGTTCTTTATGATTTAAACAATGAAAACTGCACCAGTTACATATTTTTCATACTTAGACTGATGCGTTTCGTAAATTTATTCTCATTGTCGAGTGCATTTGTTTACATAAGTCCTTTAAGTGATGTTCTGCCCATCTTGTACTCTAGTCGTGTTTTTGCAGTCCGAAAATTCGGCCAAAATAAAGCTTTATATCTTTTTATGTACTAATGTTAGAAAGAGTAATTTTGTCTGTCTACTTGCAGGTTCTGTTCCTCCTCTATTATGCGGAATACCACAGACACGTAAACCATCACTCACATTGTTGTTTTTAAAGCCAAAATATTATGTTACAGCGATATTACGACAGCATGGTTTCACCACGGTTTCACGAAGAGTTTCGATACAGTTATGTACATAAAGCTGTAAACTTTAAACTTATTTTATCATTACTGACTTATTGCCTATCTTTTATATTCTATCTTGTTGCAAATGTTGAGTATAGTCTATGAAGAAATGAACATATTTATGGAGTTTACTACAGTATTTATATACAGAAGAAACATTAAAAAAAGAGAGCTGATTCACTATGTAGTTTGTTATTGAGAATTTTTCCCCTTGCTTTTTGTGATGTACAAAAATTTCCAGCCCCTCCTTTAAATCCATTGTATGCGATTTCTGGAAGTGGTGGAGTACCTTAAGATCTTCTGTGTTTCTGAATGGATGTCCAGTGTTTTTTATGAGTGTCGCTACTGCTAATTTTGTGAATTGCTTCTGTGTAATACAGTTGATGTGTTCAAAATATCTAGTATGAAAATTTCTGCCAGTTTGTCCTACGTAGTAAGGTGAGCAAGTTTTACATGTGATTTTTTATTTTCCTTAGTATGAGAATTTATCTTTTTTATTGTTTAAGGCTGTAATAATTTTTTTCCAGTTTACTGTTTGTGGAGAAAGCTACTTTCACTTTTTGTGACGTAAGTAGGTTCACTATTTTTTGCGAAATGATACCTACATAAGGTATACTGGCCATACATTTGATTATATTACTGGTTTCTTCTAGAGAGCCAGAAATTTCTTTTTTTCTATTTTGTTTAACACTGAGCTGGGAAAGTCACTAGCCACTGTAATTTTCTCGGGGAGCTCAGTTGGTAGAGCACTTGCTCGCGAAAGACAGAGGTACCTGGTTCATGTTGCGGTACAGCACAGTTTCAGTCTTCCAGTTTTTTTTTCTTATCAGCACACACTCCCATGCAGAGTGAAAATTCATTTTCGAAACTATCCCCCAGGCTGTGGCTAAATCCTGACTGCCGTCCTAAGGGGGCCGGGTTCGATTCCGTGCTGAGTCGGGATTTTTCTCCTCTCAAGGACTGAGTGTTGTGTTGTCTTCATCATCATTTCATAGCCATCCGGCACGCAGGTCGCCCAATGTGGCGTCGAATGTAATAAGACCTGCACCAATGCGGCCGGACCTGCCCAGTAATGGGCCTCCCGGCCAATGACGCTAAACGCTCATTTCCATTTTCATGTCTCCGCAACATCATTTCTCTCAGGTGTACTTGTCCCACACGATTGTCAGGATAACTTCTGCGAAATCTGGAAGGTAGGAGATTTGATACTAGCGGAAGTAAAGCTATGAGAACGGGCCCTGAGTCGTGCTCGGGTAGCTCAGGTGGTAGGGCACTTACCTGCAAGAGGCAAAGGTCCTCAATTTTAGTTCCGGTACGGCACTTCGTTTTAATCTGCCACGAAGTTTCATTCCAGCGTGCACTACGCTACAGAGTGAAAATGCATTCTCGATCACAAAAAATACTTACGTAAACTAGTGCACTTGATGATGATAACAAATTCTTGAAACGCGTCGTGCTAAGCATAAACAAATACGCAAGTGGTGCAGTTTTCATTATTTACATCACGAATGATACTATTACAGTCTTCCCAAAGACATCGATTGTGGTGAATGAACTTAAGTTAACGATATTTGTTTACTCTTTTGTAAAACATTACCGGACGGTGTGGCCGAGCGGTTCTAGGCGCTTCAGTGTGGAACCGCGCGACCGCTACGGTCGCAGGTTCGAATCCTGCCTCGGGCATGGATGTGTCTGATGTCCTTAGGTTAGTTGGGTTTAAGTAGTGTAAGTTCTAGGGGACTGATGACCTCGGATGTTAAGTCCCATAGTGCTCAGAGCTATTTGAACCATTTTTTGTAAAACATTGCACCATACGGCCACAACGCAGTCCCACTGTAAATACTGGTCTCAAACACGGGCTGTGTTAGTTGACGTTCGTTAATAATTAGAAATCGATTGAAACCTCTAGTAGTACTATTCTGTCTTGCGAATCTTGTCTCCTCTACAGGTAGTGAGAGAACTGTGACTGCTCGTCCACTTGACCGTGAGTAGTGTATCTATGGTGTGACTATGTGCAATTTACAAGGGAGACAGGGACCGGGGATAACCCAGATAGTTATATCCACACCCCTAACAAATTCGAGTACTGACTTACACTGAAACCGAAACTGAGCCAATGAGACTCATTTCGCCTGTCGGGAAACCTACTGAATCCTATGTTAAGAGGAGGCAAGCGCTAAAGGGTAGGGGCCTATCAATCGTCGGCAGCTCAAACATACGGTGAATGATGGTACCTCTGAGGGAAATTGCGGCAAGGGATGAGAAGGAACACCAGTTCCATTCAATGTGTATGCCTGGGGGGCCTCATTCAACAAGTTCAAGGGATTTCTCCGGCTGCCATTGAAAGCACAAGGCACAACGAACTGAAGATTGTGGTGCAATTTGGAACAAACGATGTCTCTCGTCTGGACTCTGGGGTCATACCTGGATTATTCATTCGACTGGCAAAGAAGGTTGAGAAGACTAGTGTTACCAAGTTTCAGTGTAACTGAATCGAATGGAAGGACTGAACCAGAGCCTGCGCAAATTCTGTGGCATGCTAGCCTTTGACTACCTGCTTTGGTGCCGTGGAGTTGAGAACTGTAGGAGCCCCCTCAATAGGTCAAGTGGGCATTACGCATCAGAGGCTACTGTCCACGTAGCTGGCTATGCGTATAGTGCACACTAGTTTTTTAAAAATTTTTTTTTTGATAAGGCGATTCTATATCCCGTCCAGATAACGGTAGATGTAAGAGGGCCAGAATTATCAGTATACTATCCTAAGAAATACCCCTACAGTCGAGAGTATTAAATTTTGGTGATTATCTGCCGAAACATTAGCAGCAAAGTGCCAGAGTTTAAAACACTCCTAAAAATCAGTGAAACTGACTTCTTACTAGGTACAGAAAGCTGATTAAAAATCGAAATTGATAGCATTGGCATTTTTTAAGGAAAATCTAAGTGTATATCGAAATGATGGACTACTGGTAAGTGGAGGTGGTGTATTTGTTATAGTAGACAATAAACTCAGTTCCACCGAGATATAAACTGAAACTGCATGCGAGATTGTCTGAAGAAGAGTCAGTATCAAGGGAAGGCATAGAATTATAATCGTATCCTTTTATTGACCACAGACTCACCTCCAGACTTAACAGAAAATTTCAGAGGAAACCTATGTTCAGTAGTACGTAAGTTCCTCAGTCATACTATCATCGCTAGAGGAGACTTTAATCACTCAACACCCAACTGGAAAATTACAGTTTTGTAAGCGGTGGATGTGACAAGACGCCCTGCGAAACATTATTAAATTCGTTCTCTGAGAACTACGTAGAACAGATTGTTCGGAAGCCCACTTACGACGGATATACAGGGTGTTACAAAAAGGTACGGCCAAACTTTCAGGAAACATTCCTCAAACACAAAGAAAGAAAATTTGTTATGTGGACATGTGTCCGGAAACGCTTACTTTCCATGTTAGAGCTCATTTTATTACTGCTCTTCAAATCACATTAATCATGGAATGGAAACACACAGCAACAGAACGTACCAGCGTGACTTCAAACACTTTGTTACAGGAAATGCTCAAAATGTCCTCCGTTAGCGAGGATACATGCATCCACCCTCCGTCGCATGGAATCCCTGTTGCTCTGATGCAGCCCTGGAGAATAGCGTATTGTATCACAGCCGTCCACAATACGAGCAGGAAGAGTCTCTACATTTGGTACCGGGGTTGCGTAGACAAGAGTTTTCAAATGCCCCCATATATGAAAGTCAAGAGGGTTGAGGTCAGGAGAGCGTGGAGGCCATGGAATTGGTCCGCCTCTACCAATCCATCGGTCACCGAATCTGTTGTTGAGAAGCGTACGAACACTTCGACTGAAATGTGCAGGAGCTCCATCGTGCATGAACCACATGTTGTGTCGTACTTGAAAAGGCACATGTTCTAGCAACACTGGTAGAGTATCCCGTATGAAATCATGGCGGTGAATCGAAGAAGTACAGTACATACTGACGAAACTAAAATGAGCTCTAACATGGAAATTAAGCGTTTCCGGACACATGTCCACATAACATCTTTTCTTTATTTGTGTGTGAGGAATGTTTCCTGAACGTTTGGCCGTACCTTTTTGTAACACCCTGTATATTGGATCTATTGTAATTCTGTCAGAGACAACAAAGGACTTGGAAGAGCAGTTGAACGGAATGGACAGTGTCTTGAAAGGAGGATATAAGATGAACATCAACAAAAGCAAAACGAGGATAATGGAATGCAGTCGAATTAAGTCGGGTGATGCTGAGGGAATTAGATTAGGCAACGAGACACTTAAAGTAGTGAAGGAGTTTTGTTATTTGGGGAGCAAAATAACTGATGGTGGTCGAAGTAGAGAGGATATAAAATGTAGACTGGCAATGGCAAGGAAAGCGTTTCTGAAGAAGAGAAATTTGTTAACATCGAGTATTGATTTAAGTGTCAGGAAGTCGTTTCTGAAAGTATTAGTATGGAGTGTAGCCATGTATGGAAGTGAAACATGGACGACAAATAGTTTAGACAAGAAGAGAATAGAAGCTTTCGAAATGTGGTGCTACAGAAGAATGCTGAAGATTAGATGGGTAGATCACATAACTAATGAGGAGGTACTGAATAGGAATGGGGATAAGAGGAGTTTGTGGCACAACTTGACTAGAAGAAGGGATCGGTTGGTAGGACATGTTCGGAGGCATCAAGGGATCACCAATTTAGTATTGGAGGGCAGCTTGGAGGGTAAAAATCATAGAGGGAGGCCAAGAGATGAATACACTAAGCAGATTCAGAAGGATGTAGGCTGCAGTAGGTACTGGGAAATGAAGAAGCTTGCACAGGATAGAGTAGCATGGAGAGCTGCATCAAACCAGTCTGAGGACTGAAGACCACAACAACAGCAACAACCAACTCAACAATAAACCGGCCCACTTTCAGGAAGGCCACATAGCAATTAGTATTAGCATTCATGAGGCAGTTGTAGCGAGAATGATTCCCAAAGTACAAAGGGCAACCAAAACAAAGTAGAAGAATTTATTTGTTTGGCGAACTAGGTAAAGATGCAGTACTGTCAATGTCAATAAGAAACTCGAAACTTTTAGCTCTTGAGAGGGTCATGTAATCTAATTGTGGCTCGGGTTTACAGGAATAGTTCACCAGGCACTTGATAGATATGTACGTAGTAGAACAGTTCATGATGGGAGGGACCCTCCATGGTACACAGTCACTTTAAAGAAACTAAGGAAACAGAGCTTACTGCTTGACAGGTGTAAAACAAAACATTGGGTATAGATAAGATGCTGAATGAAACGCATTTGGCTGTCAAGAGGGTAGTGTGTGAAGCGTTTACTGCCTGTCGTAGCAGAATACTATCGAATGTTCCTCACAAAACAGAGAGAATTTCTGATCATATATATAGGGGCTATTAGTGGTACCAAATTTAGTGTCGAAACACTATTAAAACAAGATAGGGACCGAAGTTGAGGGCAGCAAAGGAAAAGCAGAAAAGCTGAATTCCGTTTTAAAATATTCCCTTACAAATGAAAATCAAGGGCCATTGCCCCAGTTTAATTCACGGATACTGCAAAGGTGAATGATACAGTGGTTTCGAGAATCGCTGTAATAGAACAAAGCTCTAGATACCAAGGGAAACCCAACAAGATTCCACACCGAATTCACTTTTAACCATAATCAGAAGACCGTGACCAAAAGCTAGAAGGAAGCACAGATCGCGCCCGTCTACGAGACGGGTAAGAGAACCTTAAAACTACAGTTCAAAATCCTTGTTGTAGTATCTTAGGACATACTCTGAGCTCAAACTTAATATTGTATCCCAGACAGAATGACCTTCTCCATGCCAACCAGCAAGGATACCGAAAACAACGTTCATATGAAAGCCATCTCGCATTTTTCTTGCGTGATATTGTGAAAGCTATGGATCAAGGCAGTCAGATATATGTAGTATTTATTTCTGAAAGCCATATATAAATCCATTATCGATAGCAAGATCATACGGTGTATCAAAAAATTTAGAACTGGAGTGACGTTTCCTTTGCAGGGAGAATGCAGTATTTTATGTTGGATGGAAAGTCATCGAGAGATGTGGAAGTAACTTCGGTTATACCCCAGGGAAGTGTGATAGGATCTGCGCTGCTCGTGTTGTATGTTAATGACCCTGCAGACAGTGTTAATACACTCCTGGAAATGGAAAAAAGAACACATTGACACCGGTGTGTCAGACCCGCCATACTTGCTCCGGACACTGCGAGAGGGCTGTACAAGCAATGATCACACGCACGGCACAGCGGACACACCAGGAACCGCGGTGTTGGCCGTCGAATGGCGCTAGCTGCGCAGCATTTGTGCACCGCCGCCGTCAGTGTCAGCCAGTTTGCCGTGGCATACGGAGCTCCATCGCAGTCTTTAACACTGGTAGCATGCCGCGACAGCGTGGACGTGAACCGTATGTGCAGTTGACGGACTTTGAGCGAGGGCGTATAGTGGGCATGCGGGAGGCCGGGTGGACGTACCGCCGAATTGCTCAACACGTGGGGCGTCAGGTCTCCACAGTACATCGATGTTGTCGCCAGTGGTCGGCGGAAGGTGCACGTGCCCGTCGACCTGGGACCGGACCGCAGCGACGCACGGATGCACGCCAAGACCGTAGGATCCTACGCAGTGCCGTAGGGGACCGCACCGCCACTTCCCAGCAAATTAGGGACACTGTTGCTCCTGGGGTATCGGCGAGGACCATTCGCAACCGTCTCCATGAAGCTGGGCTACGGTCCCGCACACCGTTAGGCCGTCTTCCGCTCACGCCCCAACATCGTGCAGCCCGCCTCCAGTGGTGTCGCGACACGCGTGAATGGAGGGACGAATGGAGACGTGTCGTCTTCAGCGATGAGAGTCACTTCTGCCTTGGTGCCAATGATGGTCGTATGCGTGTTTGGCGCCGTGCAGGTGAGCGCCACAATCAGGACTGCATACGACCGAGGCACACAGGGCCAACACCCGGCATCATGGTGTGGGGAGCGATCTCCTACACTGGCCGTACACCACTGGTGATCGTCGAGGGGACACTGAATAGTGCACGGTACATCCAAACCGTCATCGAACCCATCGTTCTACCATTCCTAGACCGGCAAGGGAACTTGCTGTTCCAACAGGACAATGCACGTCCGCATGTATCCCGTGCCACCCAACGTGCTCTAGAAGGTGTAAGTCAACTACCCTGGCCAGCAAGATCTCCGGATCTGTCCCCCATTGAGCATGTTTGGGACTGGATGAAGCGTCGTCTCACGCGGTCTGCACGTCCAGCACGAACGCTGGTCCAAATGAGGCGCCAGGTGGAAATGGCATGGCAAGCCGTTCCACAGGACTACATCCAGCATCTCTACGATCGTCTCCATGGGAGAATAGCAGCCTGCATTGCTGCGAAAGGTGGATATACACTGTACTAGTGCCGACATTGTGCATGCTCTGTTGCCTGTGTCTATGTGCCTGTGGTTCTGTCAGTGTGATCATGTGATGTATCTGACCCCAGGAATGTGTCAATAAAGTTTCCCCTTCCTGGGACAATGAATTCACGGTGTTCTTATTTCAATTTCCAGGAGTGTAGTAACCAAACAGTTCTCTCAGATGATGCAGTTATCTGTCATGACGTACAGTGTGAAAGAAACCGCAGAAATATCCAGTCAGATTTTGATACAATTTCAAACTTGATTTAAGTAGGAATCTAAAATTGTGAACTTTAAAAAACCCATATCTTATGGCTGCCGTGAAATACCTGTGTGTTACACTTTGTAGGGATGTGCAAATAAATCATTCGTCCTACCCTTCCTAGAATATTGTTCAAACGTGCGGGACTCGCACAGAAATGGACTGACAGGGGATACTGAAATATACAGAGAAGGGCAGCACGAATGGTCACAGGTTTGACTCATGGGAGAATGTCGCAGAGATGCTGAAGAAACTGAAATGGGAGATGCTTGAATGATGTCTAGGAAGCCTGCTTACTAGGTTCGTTAGACAAACATTTAAACAAATCTTATTAATGAGTTTTATTACAAAATGAAAATTACGATACTTAACTTTTGTAATTACACAGATGTGTCACAAGCAAAGGGCGACATACGAAATAATCAATTTTCATTATAGTCAATTTCTAGTCTGTGCTACAAAGTACAAGCGAAGTGACAAGCGTTGACGCTGCTATTGAAGTCACTAGTCTTGAAGCTGCTATTAAACTGGGCTGTGACGGGTCAGTCGCGGCGCTTATATCCTCTTCACATAGGTGCCGCTGCTGTCGCGTTGTGGTCCTGGAGAGGGGTCGGTGAGCGTGTGACTGGCTCACGTCTTCTCACAGTCGTCTCTTCTCTATCGTTACCGACTGACGTGCCGGCGCTTGACTTACACTTGAAAATACATGCAAATTATCCAGTGGAAAACGACTTACGAAGTTTCAAAACAATCTTTAAATAATGAATCTAGAAATATACTACAACTCCCTGTGCTGATGCAGTTTCTCCATACTTAACAATCACATGCAACCATTCGCTCGACGAAAGATCCGTACCCAAAGACTGGAAAGTTGCACAGGTCACACCAATGTTCAAGAAAGGTAGTAGGAGTAATCCACTAAATTACAGGCCCATATCGTTAACGTCGATATGCAGCAAGATTTTGGAACATATATTCTTTCCAACATTATGAATTACCTCGAGGAAAACGGTATATTGACACACAGTCAACATGGCTTTAGAAAACATCGTTCCTGTGAAACACAACTATCTCTTTATTCACATGAAGTGTTGAGTGCTATTGACAGGGGATTTCAGATCGATTCCGTATTTCTGGATTTCCGGAAGGCTTTTGACACTGTACTAAACAAGCGGCTCGTAGTGAAATTTCATGCTTATGGAATATCGTCACAGTTTTGTGACTGGATTTGTGATTTCCTGTCAGAGAGGTCACACTTCGTAGTAATTGACGGAAAGTCATCGAGTAAAACAGAAGTAACTTCTGGCGTTCCCCAAGGTAGTGTTGCAGGCCCTTTGCTGTTCCTTATCTATATAAACGATTTTGGTGACAATCTGAGCAGCCGTCTCCGGTTGTTAGCAGATGACGCTGTCGTTTATCGACTAATAAAGTCATCAGAAGACCAAAACAAACTGCAAAACGATTTAGAAAATATATTTGAATGGTGCGAAAAGTGGCAGTTGACTCTAAATAACGAAAAGTGTGAGGTCATCCACATGAGAGCTAAAAGGAATTCGTTAAACTTCGCTTACGCGATAGATCAGTCTAATCTGAAAGCCGAAAATTCAACTAATTACCTAGGTATTACAATTACGAACGAATTAAATTGGAAGGAATACGCAGAAAATATTGTGGGGAAGGCTAACCAAAGACTGCGTTTTATTGTCAGGACACTTAGAAAATGTAACTGGTCTACTAAGGAGACTGCCTACACTACGCTTGTCCGTCCTCTTTTAGAATACTGCTGCGCGGTATGGGATCCGTACCAGATAGGACTGACGGAGTACATCGAAAAAGTTCAAAGAAAGGCAGCACGTTTTGTATTATCGCGAAATATAGGAGAGAGTGTCACAGAAATGATACAGGATTTGGGTTGGACATCATTAAAAGCCCCCCCCCCCCAACCCTCCCACCCATGAACAATGGACCTTGCCGTTGGTGGGGAGGCTTGCGTGCCTCAACGACACACATAGCCGTACCGTAGGTGCAACCACAATGGAGGGGTATCTGTTGAGAGGCCAGAAAACGTGTGGTTCCTGAAGAGGGGCAGCAGCCTTTTCAGTAGTTGCTGGGGCAACAGTCTGGATGATTGACTGACTAGGCCTTGTAACACTAACCAAAACGGCCTAGCTGTGCTGGTACTGCGAACAGCTGAAAGCAAGGGGAAACTACAGCTGTAATTTTTCCCGAGGGCATGCAGCTTTACTGTATGGTTAAATGATGATGGCGTCCTCTTGGGTAAAATATTCCGGAGGTAAAATAGTCCCCCATTCGGATCTCCGGGCGGGGACTACATAGGAGGACGTCATTATCAGGAGAAAGAAAAGTGGAGTTCTACGGATCGGAGCGTGGAATGTCAGATCCCTTGATCGGGCAGGTAGGTTAGAAAATTTAAAAAGGGAAATGATAGGTTAAAGTTAGTTATAGTCGAAATTAGTGAAGTTCGGTGGCAGGAGGAACAAGACTTTTGGTCAGGTGAATACAAGGTTATAAATACAAAATCAAATAGGGGTAATGCAGGAGTAGGTTTAATAATGAATAAAAAAATAGGAGTGCGGGTAAGCTACTACAAACAGCGTAGTGAACGCACTATTGTGGCCAAGATAGACACGAAGCCCATGCCTACTACAGTAGTACATGTTTATATGCCAACTACCTCTGCAGATGATGAAGAAATTGATGAAATGTATGATGAGATAAAAGAAATTATTCAGGTAGTGAAGGAAGACGAAAATTTAATAGTAATGGGTGACTGAATTCGACAGTAGGAAAAGGAAGAGAAGGAAACGTAATAGGTGAATATGGATTTAGGCTAAGAAATGAAAGAGGAAGCCGCCTGGTAGAATTTTGCACAGAGCATAACTTAATCATAGCTAACACTTGGTTCAAGAATCATGAAAGAAGGTTGTTTACATGGAAGAACCCTCGAGATACTAAGAGGTTTCAGATAGATTATATAATGGTAAGCAGAGATTTAGGAACCAGGTTTTAAATTGTAAGACATTTCCAGGGCAGATGTGGACTCTGACCACATCTATTGGTTATGAACTGTAGATTAATACTGAAGAAAGTGCAAAAAGGTGGGAATTTAAGGGGACGGGACCTGGATAATCTGATTAAACCAGAGGTTGTACAAAGTTTCAGGGAGAGCGTAAGGGAACAATTGACAGGAATGGGGGAAAGAGATACAGTTGAAGAAGAATGGGTAGCTTTGAGGAATGAAATAGTAAAGGCAGCAGAGGATCAAGTAGGTAAAAAGGCGAGGGCTAGTAGACATCCTTGGGTAACAGAAGCGATACTGAATTTAATTGATGAAAGGAGAAAATACAAAAATGCAGTAACGAAAGCAGGCAAAAAGGAGTACAAACGTCTCAAAAATGAGATCGCCAGGAAGTGCAAAATGGCTAAGCAGGGATGGCTAGAGGACAAATGTAAGGATGTAGAGGCTTATCTTACGAGGGGGAAGATAGATACTGCCTACAGGAAAATTAAAGAGACCTTTGGAGAAAAGAGAACCACTTGCATGAATATCAAGAGCTCAGATGGAAACCCAGTTCTAAGCAAAGAAGGGAAAGCAGAAAGGTGGAAGGAGTATATAGAGGTTCTATACAGGGGCGATGTTCTTGAGGAGAGTATTATGGAAATGGAAGAGGATGTAGATGAAGATCAAATGGGAGATATGATACTGCGTGAAGAGTTTGACAGAGCACTGAAAGACCTAAGTCGAAACAAGGCCCCGGGAGTAGACAACATTTCATTAGAACTACTGACAGCCTTGGGAGAGCCAGCTCTGACAAAACTCTACCATCTGGTGAGCAAGATGTATGAGACAGGCGAAATTCCCTCAGACTTCAAGAAGAATATAATAATTCCAATTCCAAAGAAAGCAGGTGTTGACAGATGTGAAAATTACCGAACAATCAGTTTAATAAGCCACAGCTGCAAAATACTAACACGAATTCTTTACAGACGAATGGAAAAACTGGTAGAAGCCGACCTCGGGGAAGATCAATTTGGATTCCATAGAAATGTTGGAACACGTGAGGCAATACTGACCATACGACTTATCTTAGAAGAAAGATTAAGGAAAGGCAAACCTACGTTTCTAGCATTTTTAGACTTAGAGAAAGCTTTTGACAATGTTGTCTGGAATACTCTCTTTCAAATTCTGAAGGTGGCAGGGGTAAAATACAGGGAGCGAAAGGCTATTTACAATTTGTACAGAAACCGGATGGCAGTTATAAGAGTCGAGGGACATGAAAGGGGAGCAGTGGTTGGGAAGGGAGTGAGACAGGGTTGTAGCCTCTCCCCGATGCTATTCAATCTGTATATTGAGCAAGTAGTAAAGGAAACAAAATAAAAGTTCGGAGTGGGTATTAGAATCTATGGAGAAGAAATAAATACTTTGAGGTTCGCCGATGGCATTGAAATTCTGTCAGAGACAGCAAAGGACTTGGAAGATCAGTTGCACGGAATGGACAGTGTCTTGAAAGGAGGATATAAGGTGAAAATCAACAAAAGCAAAACGAGGATAATGGAATGTAGTCGAATTAAGTCGGGTGATGCTGAGGGAATTAGATTAGGAAATGAGACACTTAAAGTAGTAAAGGAGTTTTGCTATTTGGGGAGCAAAATAACTGATGATGGTCGAAGTAGAGAGGATATAAAGTGTAGACTAGCAGTGGCAAGGAAAGCGTTTCTAAAGAAGAGAAATTTATTAAAATCGAGTATAGATTTAAGTGTCTGATAGTTGTTTCTGAAAGTATTTGTATGGAGTGTAGCCATGTATGGAAGTGAAACATGGACGATAAATACATTAGACAAGAAGAGAATAGAAGCTTTCGAAATGTGATGCCACAGAAGAATGCTGAAGATTAGATGGGTAGATCACATAACTAATGAACAGTTATTGAACAGAATTGGGGAGAAGAAGAGTTTGTGGCACAGCTTGATCAGAAGGGATCGGTTGGTTGGACATGTTCTGAGGCATCAAGGGATCACCAATTTAGTACTGGTGGGCAGCGTGGAGGGTAAAAATCGTAGAGGGAGACCAAGAGATAAATGCACTAAGCAGATTCATAAGGATGTAGGCTGCAGAAGGTACTGGGAGATGAAGAAGCTTGTACAGTATAGAGTACCATGGAGAGCTGCATCAAACCAGTTTCAGGACTGAAGTCCACAACAACATCATTAAAAGAAAGGCTTTTTTCGTTGCGACGGAATCTTCTCACGAAATTCCAATCACCAACTCTCTCCTCCAAATGCGAAAATATTTTGTTGACACCGACGTACATAGGAAGGAACGATCACCAAGATAAATTAAGGGAAGTCAGAGCTCGCACGGAAAGATATAGGTGTTCATTCCTTCCGCGCGCTATGCGAGATTGGAATAACAGAGAATTGTGAAGGTGGTACGAAAGACCCTCTGCCAGGCACTTAAATGTGATTTGCAGAGTATCCACTTAGATGTAGATGTATGGCTCAGTTAGGGATTGTGAGGACAAGATAACTAATAACTGGTACAATGGGAAGTACCTTCCGTGATGCAGTTGACAGTGGTATGCAGAGTATGGATGTTCATTTAGATGTAGACTGATACTGTAGCCAATGAATACTACTTTTTCTCGTTCTGTGAAGTGCAAAATTTCACATATATATATGAATATTTAAATCAAATTGCCAATGTCTGCGTCACTTTGAAATCTTATTAAGATCTGATAGGACATTTTTGCAGCTTTTTCACACAGCACTTCATTACAGATAACTCACACATCTGTGAAAAGTCTGAGATTAGTATGGGTATTGCCTGAAAGGTCATATGTATGTAACATGAACAGTGAAGGTCCAAACACACTTTCCTGGAGTACACCCAAAGTAACTACTACCTTTGTTCACGACTCTCAATCCAAGATAACGTGGTGCTTTTTCCTAAAACGTAATTCTCAACTTCGTTGGATAGCCAATTAGATTGTACTTTCGGTGAAAAGCGTATGTGAGGCAGCGAGTCAAATGCTTTTCGGAAGTTAGTAAATACTTCATATACCTACCAGCCTTGAATCATGGCTTTCAGGAAGTCGTTTGGGAATATTGGAGGTTGGGTTTCACATAATATCTTTCCGGAATCCATGCTGGTTGACGAGAAGGGGATCATTCTGTTCGACATACCTTATAATGTCTGAACTCCAAATATGTTGTAGCTTGCACAGCGAACAGACATTAACCATATTGCTTGGTGGTCTTGTGGATCACTTCCGCTGCCCTTCTTGAATACGGGTGTGACCTCTGCTCTCCTCAAATCACTGGGCACACTTTTTTGTTTGAGCGCTATACGATATGCTATAATTAAATGAGGGGCTTTGCTATCCTCAATTACAGTTCCTGCCTCGTCCATGTGAGCCTGGACACTAACTCTTGGGCGTCCAACAGCCTATAAATAAGACCTGAATTTCTTCGGTTTTTGTGAGGGATGTTCCGATAATATTTTGCTATGGTAGTCGATGAATGCTTCTCACGTTGCCCTCTTGACAGTCAAACGCGTTTCATTATCATATTTCTATCTAGAGTGTGTCCCAGAAATGTTGCAACGAACTTCGAGGGGCTCTAGAGGGTGTCTTGAGGAACAGATTCGAGATAGGAACCCGTGTCCAGAAAAGTCATCCAACGCTACAGAGCGTCGATGTTATAGGCACCGGCGCCTGCCGTTAGGCCATCCCTTCGGCAGCAAAGGTGACTTTGTACACTGGCGGATCGTAGACGGAACGTGATTGCAACTGATTGGTACGATCACCAGTTTAGAAGGTGGAACTAGCTACTATGCAGGAAGGTCTTGTCTCCTAGAAATGTCATGCTCTTTTACCTTGGTGGATGACAGTTTTGGACACGGATTTCCATCCACAGTTTATTTTTATCGTGTAACTCTCTAAAATCTCCAATGCTTTTCGGTATACAGGACAAGAATAAACTGCAGATGAAAACCTGTGTCTGAAATCATCATCCACTAAGGCAACAGAGCACCACATTCATATAAGATAAGGCCTTTCTAGCTCCATCTTCTGCACTGGCGATTGTGGCAATCAGCTGCGACCAGTGAACAAGAAACAACATTGCGAGACGTTCCGCCTACAGTGTGTTAGCGTGCAAAATCACGGTTGCTGCCGAATGGGTGGCGTAGTGGCAGCCGCCAGAGCCTATAATATCGACGCTCTGTAGCATCGTTGGATGACATGACACGAGTTCCTAACCTCGATTTGTTCCTCAAGACATCCTCTACAAATCCTTACATTAGTTGCGACATTTCTGGGACATAAAACCATCAATAAATGTGCAATAGAAGTGTCAATAATCTTAGTTTATTACGAATCGCTTTAAAAATTTGTTTGTCTGGTTTTTATTTACAGAGACAAATGAAGTAATCAGAGGGGACAAAAATAATAGGATATCTCTTGAAACTTCCTGGCATATTAAAACTGTGTGCCGGACCGAGACTCGAACTCGGGACCTTTGCCTTTCGCGGGCAAGTGCTCTACTATCTGAACTACCCAAGCACGACTCAAGCCCCGTCCCCACAGCTTCAATTCTGTCAGTATCTCGTCTCCTACCTTCCAGCCCCAGACTATGGCTAAGCCATGTCTCCGCAATATCCTTTCTTCCAGGAGTGCTAGTTCTGCAAGGTTCGCAGAAGAGCCTCTGTGAAGTTTGGAAGGTACTGGCAGAATTGCAGCTGTGGGGACGGGTCGTGAGTCGTTCTGGGTAGCTCAGATGGTAGAGCACTCGCCCGCGAAAGGCGAAGGTCCCGAGTTCGAGTCTCGGTCCGGCATACAGTTTTAATCTGCCAGGAAGTTTAATATCAGCACACATTCCGCTGCAGAGTGAAAATCTCATTCAGGATATCTCTTAATATCGTGTTGGACCCCGTTTCGCCTGGAGTAGTGAAGAATGTCGATGTGGCGTGGACACAGCATGTCATTGAAAGTCCCCCGCCAAAATAATGAGCCATGCTGCCTTTATAGCCGTCAATAACTGTGAAAGTGTTGCCAATGCAGGATTCGCACTAACTGAACTCTCGATTATGTCCCATAAATGTTCAGTGGGATTCATGTCAGGCGATTTACGCGGCCAGATCATTCGCTAGAATTGTCCAGAATGTTCTATAAACCAGTTACGAACTTTTGGGCCTGGTGACATGGCGCATTGTATCCAAAAAAAAAAAAAAATTCTGTCGTTGTTTGGGAACATAAAGTCCATGAATCATTGCAAATGGTGTCCAGGTAGCAGTTGGACACGACGATCCAGTCCATTCCACCTAAACACAACCCACTCCATTGTGAAGCCACCACCAGCTTGCACAGTGCCTTATTCGTAACTTGAGTTCATGGCTTCATGGAGCCAGTGTTACACTCGAACCCTACCATAAGCTCTTATCAACTGACATCAGGACTCACCTGACCAGGCCACAGTTTTCCAGCCGTCTAGGGTCTAACCGTTATGTTCACGAGCTCAGTAGACGCGCTGCTGGCGATGTCATGGTGTTAGCATTGGCACTCGATTTGGTCGTCTGCTGCCATTGTCCAATAACGCCAAATTTCGCCGCAGGTCCTAAGGAATACGTTCGTCGTTCGTCCTACACTAGTATCTGCGGTTGCTTGTCTGATAGAAGTGACAAATCTACGCAAACGCCGCTTCTCTCGGTCGTTAAGTGAAGGTTGTCGGCACAGCGTTATCCGCGTCGAGAGGTAAATCCTGAAATTTCATGTTCTCTGCACGCTCTTGACAGTGTGGATTTCGGAATATTGAATTCCCTAACAATTTCCGAAACTGGCTGTTCCATGCGTCTAGCTCCAGCTGCCGTACCGCGTTCAGAGTGTTAATTCTTGTCGTGCAGTCATAACGAAGTAGGAAACTTTTCACATGAATCACTCGAATATAAATGACAGCTCCGCCAACGTGCTTCCGTTTTATGCCTTGTGTACGTGATAATACCGCTGTCTGACAATGTGCATATTGCTATCCGATGACTTTTGTCACCTGAGTGAATTTTAATAAACATTTAAAAAGTGTATGTAATATCATAGCACTCTTCAGTTGATCATTCTATTATTACATATATCACCAGTGGCACCAGTGGCATAGGTGTATACTTACTGTCGAGTTACAACTCACGTGGTAGCCGAGCGGTTCTAGGCGCTTCAGGCTGGAACCGCGCGACCGATACGGTCGCAGGTTAGAATCCTGCCTCGGGCATGGATGTGTGTGACGTCCTTAGGTTAGTTAGGTTTAAGTAGTTCTAAGTTCTAGGGGACTGATGACCTCAGCTGTTAAGGGGCTCTGGAATGCCCTATACTTGCAATGTTAAAATAACGCTTATAAATTACATCTTTCCTCACAAAGTATTTGAGGTAGGAAGTTGAACTTTTTACAGATTATTTATTGGAATATGGGCTACAACGTAACACAGGGATTTTACAAAATTTTAGTTCAGTTATTAAAGATGTTTTTTTTCAATTGTAATGAAAATTCACAACATTTTTTTGCAATTTTTTATTTATATATTCAAAAATATACAGTTTTTTGGAAAAAGGCTGTGTTAAATTATGCAGAAGGTACTGTGTAACATTTACTGAAAGTTTGAAACAAATATGTTTGGAAGATCCTTAGGAAACATGTAATTATTATGAGAAAATAAAAGTTTTGGGAATCGAGCGACAAAGATTGGATTAACTTTTTAGTGCATTCCAGGTCCATAGGATGGATTATCTTCATCCTCTGCGAACTCCTCCTCCAGCTTCCTCTTGTTACTCCTCCTGTTTACTCTTGCTTGTATTTCTAGACTCTTTACAGCCCTGTCTGCAGCCCGAAGGCGTTCCTTGTCTAAAGCAAGCATCGCTCGTACCATGTTAGAACCTATCTTCATTCCCATATTTCTAAATACCTTGCACCTTACAATGTTGCCACCATTGAAAGTCGCAACAGCAACTTTACTTTTACTCATTATTATACTTCAACAAAACGGAGACTCAAGAAACAGAATTAATTACGAATATTTTCGAGATAACGACAGAGTAAATAAACATGAAACAATCGACAATCACACCAGCGATATATATTGAACCATCACAGGTTAGCCACAACACATACTTTATCTCACATCACTAAAATGTACCTGATGAACACGGACGTTAATAATAACACCATTTGACAGCAGTTTAACAGCGCCACAGTGGGTCACGCCCATGTAGAACACATTTCAAAAAAAAATTTAAAATAGTTGTAGTCTTCGGAATTGAATAAATCATATATCTATTAAAAGGTAATAGTCTGCAGATTCAGAAAACGCAAAAAAGTAAAAATTGAACTTTTCATGATTTTGAGCCTTTCCGGAGCCCCGTAAGTCCCATAGTGCTCAGAGCCATTTGAACCATTTGAACAACTCATGTATCGATATGATGCCGCAATGCCAAAGACCTTCACAACATCGTTGACTTTGAAACCATTGTGGTAGTAGAGGGCACACTGAGTATACACCGTCTGTACAGTTATTATAAAACTTTTAATTGAAATTTTATACAAGATTTAAGTAGTTCCATGGTTGTAAAGAGATATTTTATACATAACTATTTTTATGTTATTATTGAAATATTTTATACGTTTTACACTGATATGTGAACCCGTTTTACAATGATTGGTTGACTTAAGGTAGAGGGAGAAGAGGTAGGCGGAGTATCTTCGTATGCCCGTCACTTACTGGCACCAGTTGACATCACAGCAGCTGAGAACATTGTTCCATCTACCATCTTCGATGGATGCCATGGGTATAACAAGTCTCATTGTATTTTATCCTTATAAGCATTTCGTCATATTTTATTGTCAATCTAGTAAGGTTTCTATTACTTGATAAATTAAATTACAGGTCTGATGATGGTCATGCGATATGATCGAAACCGGTCACCTATGTTCCTGTAGCATACGTGGTGCGATCAAGACTGAATTTTTAAAAAGAATAATATCTCAGTGAACGTTAGAGAAATCTCAAACCGATGACTTCGTGACCGTCAGTCCTGGCACTCGTGCTGTTGCACTAGCCAGCCAGGCACACGTGGTAACGTAGTCACGTATGATTGCGGGGCTGGCTTCTGAACGCACGGCGAGAGTAAAGCGACAGGGCGGTGATTCCCACGAGTGCGTCATCCATCAGGCGGCTGACGGCCGCGCGAGTAGCCGTGTTTGCAGTGCGGGGTGTGGGCGGCGCGCCCGCATGGCGGCGACCGTGGCGGCAGCAAACACGCGCCACTGCCGGCAGAACTCAGCTCGCGGCGGACGCCAGCTGGGCGAAAGCCGAGTTTGCTATGCATTTGGCGCGAACGACCAGGGCGCCACAGCCCACACCCAACTCACTTGCATCTATTGCAGACCTTTCTCAGCTCGAACTTAATGAGGTACCTCGAACAGAACGAATTCCAATAACAATCACCCAGGATAATTGGGGCTCTGAGGCAAGTAACTAAATTATGACCCCTCTCCTATACCCAAATCACCATAACATCACCCACGCCTCCTCTTTCATAGCCAGATGATTCCCCGTTTATCCCTTTCCCCATTTCCCCCTCCCGATCCATTCAGGCAAAGTAGGCCATCGCGTGGGCGCCCTCGTTCAACTTGGGAAAAATTGGGAATTTGTGGTAGGGTCCTATGGGACCAAACTGCTGAGGTCATCGGTCCTTAGGCTTACGCGCTACTTCCTCGAACCTCTGACGAGTGGGGTGAGGGGGGGGGGAGGGGGGGAAGGGGGGGAGGGGGGGAGGCGAGAACCGTGGCAAGGCGCCCCTGACCGCACAGTTACCCAGCGAGGCTTCAACATTGGTCGAGAAGTATAATACGCCTGAACAACTTTTACCACTGACAGCTTATTTTGTGTGTTAATTAATCTAATCTGGGCTCATAAATTGGCGTTGGAGTTATACAATTGTTTCTTAACCTACCTGCAGAGAAATATAATGGATGATAGACATTAGAAGTGTTTTCAAATATAGATTAAAGATTTTTCTCCTTATAACTGCTTCTATTTCACAGAGAAATCCTTCAACAAAAATAATTAGACATTTTTATAGAAAAAGCGTTAAATGGCCAGAATGTAACCACAAAAATATTTTTTTATGTTCTTTAAATATTCAGAGGGTCTAGAAAATATTTCATTCACCTTAAAATATTTTTACTTATTTTTTCTTCATAATTACAGAGCATCATCTGAACAGCTAAAATAGGCCATACGAATCACATTTTCTTGGATAGTAATAAATTATATATTAATTATTTATTTCTGATAATTAAAAAAATATAAACAGGGTGGTCCATTGAACGTGACCGGACCAAATATCTCACGAAATAAGCGTCAAACGAAAAAAACTACAAAGAACGAAACTTGTCTGGCTTGAAGGGGTAAACCAGATGGCGCTATGGTTGACCCGCTAGATGGCGCTGCCATAGGTCAGACGGATATCAACTGCGTTTTTTTAAATACGAACCCCCATTTTTTATTACATATTCGTGTAATACGGAAAGAAATATGAATATTTTAGTTGGACCACTTTTTTCGCTTTGTGGTAGATGGCGCTGTAATAGTCACAAACATATGGCTCACAATTTTAGACCACCGTTGCTAACAGGTAGGTTTTTTAAATTAAAATACAGAGCGTAGGTACGTTTGAACATTTTATTTCGGTTGTTCCAAAGTGATACATGTACCTTTGTGAACTTATAATTTCTCAGAACGCATGCTGTTACAGAGTGATTACCTGTAAATACTACATTAATGCAATAAATGCTCAAAATGATGTCCGTCAACCTCAAGGCATTTGGCAATACGTGTAACGACATTCCTCTCAACAGCGAATATTTCGCCTTCCGTAATGTTCGCACATGCATTGACTATGCGCTCACGCATGTTGTCAAGCGTTGTCGGTGGATCACGATAGCAAATATCCTTCAACTTTCCCCACAGAAAGAAATCCGAGGACGTCAGATCCGGTGAACGTGCGGGCCGTGGTATGGTGCTTCAACGACCAATCCACCTGTCATGAAGTATGCTATTCAATACCGCTTCAACCGCACGCGAGCTATGTGCCGGACATCCATCATGTTGGAAGTACATCGCCATTCTCTCATGCAGTGAAACATCTTGTAATAACATCGGTAGAACATTACGTAGGAAATCAGCATACATTGCACCATTTAGATTACCATCGATAAAATGGGGGCCAATTATACTTCCTCTCATAATGCCGCACCATAATTAACCCGCCAAGGTCGCTGATGTTCCACTTGTCGCAGCCATCGTGGATTTTCCGTTGCCCAATAGTGCATATTATTCCGCTTTACGTTACCGCTGTTGGTGAATGATGCTTCGTCGCTAAATAGAACGCGTGCAAAAAATCTGTTATCGTTCCGCAATTTCTCTTGTACCTAGTGGCAGAACTGTACACGACGTTCGCAGTCGTCGCCATGCAATTCCTGGTGCATAGAAATATGGTACCGGTGCAATCGATATTGATGTAGCATTCTCAACACCGACGCTTTTGAGATTCCCGATTCTCCCGCAATTTGTCTGCTACTGATATGAGAATTAGCCGCGACAGCAGCTAAAACACCTACTTGGGCATTGTCATTTGTTGCAGGTCGTGGTTGACGTTTCACATGTGGCTGAACACTTCCTGTTTCCTTAAATAACGTAACTATCCGGTGAACGGTCCAGGCACTTAGATGATGTCGTCCGGGATACCGAGCAGCATACATAGCACACGCTCGTTGGGCATTTTGATCACAACAGCCATACATCAACACGATATTGAACTTTTCCGTATTTGGTAACTGGCCCATTTTAACACGGGTAACGTATCACGAAGCAAATACCGTCCGCACTGGAGGAATGTTGCGTGATACCACGTACTTCCCCCATGAACCATGGACCTTGCCTTTGGTGGGGAGGGTTGCGTGCCTCAACGATACAGATAACCGTACCGTAGGTGCAACCACAACGGAGGGGTATCTGTTGAGAAGCCAGACAAACTTGTGGTTCCTGAAGAGGGGCAACAGCCTTTTCAGTAGTTGCAGGGGCAACAGTCTAGATGATTGACTGACCTGGCCTTGTAACACTCAACCATAACGGCCTTGCTGTGCTGGTACTGCGAAAGGCTGAAAGCAAGGCGAAACTACAGCCGTAATTTTTCCCGAGGGCATGCACCTTTACTGTGTGATTAAATGATGATGGCGTCCTCTTGGGTAAAATGTTCCGGAGGTAAAATAGTCCCCCATTCGGATCTCTCGGCGGGGACTATTCAAGAGGACGTCGTTATCAGAAAAAGTGGAGTTCTGTGGATCGGAGCGTGTAATGTCAGGTCCCTTAATCGGGCAGGTAGGTTAGAAAATTTAAAAAGGGAAATGCGTAGGTTAAATTTAGATATAGTGGGAATTAGTGAAGTTCGGTGGCAGGAGGAACAAGACTTTTGGTCAGGTGAATACAAGGATATAAATACAAAATCAAATAGGGGTAATGCAGGAGTAGGTTTAATAATGAATAAAAAAATAGGAGTGCGGGTAAGCTACTACAAACAGCATAATGAACGCATTATTGTGGACAAGATAGACACGAAGCCCATGCATACTACAGTAGTACAAGTTTATATGCCAACTAGCGCTGCAGATGATGAAGAAATTGATGAAATGTATGATGAGGTAAAATAAATTATTCGGGTAGTGAAGGGAGACGAAAATTTAATAGTAATGGGTGACTGGAGTTTGACAGTAGGAAAAGGAAGAGAAGGAAACGTAGTAGGTGAATATGGATTGGGGCTAAGAAATGCAAGAGGAAACCACCTGGTAGAATTTTGCACAGAGCATACCTCAATCATAGCTAACAATTGGTTTAAGAATCATGAAAGAAGGTTGTATACATGGAAGAACCCTGGAGATACTAGAAGGTTTCAGATAGATTATATAATGGTAAGACAGAGATTTAGGAACCAGGTTTTAATTTCTACCACATTTCCAGGGGCAAAAGTGGACTCTGACCACAATCTATTGGTTATGAACTGTAGATTAATACTGAAGAAACTGCAAAAAGGTGGGAATTTAATCAGATGGGTCCTGGATAAACTGAAAGAACCAGAGGTTGTACAGAGTTTCAGGAAGTGCATAAGGGAACAATTGACAGGAATAGGGGAAAGAAATACAGTAGAAGAAGAATGGGTAGCTTTGAGGAATAAAAGAGTGAAGGCAGCAGAGTATCATGTAGGTAAAAAGACTAGGGCTAGTAGAAATCCTTGGGTAACAGAAGAGATACTGAATTTAATTGAGGAAAGGAGAAAATACAAAAATGCAGTAAGTGAAGCAGGCACAAAGGAATACAAACGTATCAGAAATGAGATCGACAGGAAGTGCAAAATGACTGAGCAGGGATGGCTAGAGGACAAATGTAAGGATGTAGAGGCTTATCTCACTAGGGGTAAGATAGATACTGCCTACAGGAAAATTAAAGAGACCTTTGGAGAAAAGAGAACCACTTGCATGAATATCAAGAGCTCAGATGGAAACCCAGTTCTAAGCAAAGAAGGGAAAGCAGAAAGGTGGAAGGAGTATATAGAGGGTCTATACAGCGGCGAGGTTCTTGAGGACAATATTATGGAAATGGAAGAGGAGGTAGATGAAGATGAAATGGGAGATATGATACTGCGTGAAGAATTGACAGAGCACTGAAAGACCTAAGTCGAAACAAGGCCCCGGGAGGAGACAACATTTCATTAGAACTACTGATAGCGTTGGGAGAGCCAGTCCTGAGAAAACTCTACCATCTGGTGAGCAAGATGTATGAGACAGGCGAAATACCCTCAGACTTCAAGAAGAATATAATAATTCCAATCCCAAAGTAAGCAGGTGTTGACAGATGTGAAAATTACCGAACTATCAGTTTAATAAGTCACAGCTGCAAAATACTAACGCGAATTCTTTAGAGACGAATGGAAAAACTGGTAGAAGCCGACCTTGGGGAAGATCATTTTGGATTCCGCAGAAATGTTGGAACACGCGAGGCAATACTGACCCTACGACTTATCTTAGAAGAAATATTAAGGAAAGGCAAACCTACGTTTCTAGTATTTGTAGACTTAGAGAAAGCTTTTGACAGTGTTGACTGGAATACTCTCTTTCAAATTCTAAAGGGGTAAAATACAGAGAGCGAAAGGTTATTTACAGTTTGTACAGAAAGCAGATGGCAGTTATAAGAGTCGAGGGACATGAAAGGGAAGCGGTGGTTGGGAAGGGAGTGAGACAGGGTTGTAGTCTCTCCCCGATGCTCTTTCAATCTGTTTATTGAGCAAGCAGTAAAGGAAACAAAAGAAAAATTCGGAGTGGGTATTAAAATCCATGGAGAAGAAATAAAAACTTTGAGGTTCACAGATGACAGTGTAATTCTGTCAGAAACAGCAAGGGACTTGGAAGAGCAGTTGAACGAAAAGGACAGTGTCTTGAATGGAGGGTATAAGATGAACATAAACAAAAGGAAAACGAGGACAATGGAATGTAGTGGAATTAAGTCGGGTGATGCTGAGGGAATTATATTAGGAAATGAGATACTTAAAGTAGTAAAGGAGTTTTGCTATTTGGGGAGCAAAATAACTGATGATGGTCGAAGTAGGGAGGATACAAAATGTAGACTAGCAATGGCAAGGAAAGCGTTTCTGAAGAAGAGAAATTTGTTAAAATCGAGGATAGATTTAAGTGTCATGAAGCTGTTTCTGGTAGTATTTGTATGGAGTGTAGCCATGTATGGAAGTGAAACATGGACGATAAATAGTTTGGAGAATAGAAGCTTCCGAAATGTGATGCTACAGAAGAATGCTGAAGTTTAGATGGGTAGATCACATAACTAATGAAGAGTTGTTGAATAGAGTTGGGGACAAGAAGAGTTTGTGGCACAACTTGATCAGAAGAAGGGATTGGTTGGTAGGACATGTTCTGAGGCATCAAGGTATCACCAATTTAGTGCTGGAGGGCAGCGTGGAGGGTAAAAATCGTAGAGGGACACCAAGAGATGAATACACTAAGCAGATTCAGAAGGATGTAGGCTGCAGTAGGTACTGGGAGATGAAGAAGCTTGCACAGGATAGAGTAGCATGGAGAGCTGCATCAAACCAGTCTGAGGACTGAAGACCACAACAACAACAATACCACGTACTTATATGTTTGTTACTATTACAGCGCCATCTATCACAAAGCGAAAAAAGTGTTCCAACTAAAACATTCGTATTTCTTTACGTACCACACGAATATGTAATAAAAAATGGGGGTTCCTATTTAAAAAAAACGTAGTTGATATCCTTTGACGTATGGCAGCCCCATCAAGCGGGCCAACCGTAGCGCCATCTGGTTTCCCTCTTCAAGCTAGACAAGTTTCGTTCTTTGTAGTTTTTTTTGTTTGACGCTTATTTCGTGAGATATTTGGCCCGGTCTCGATCAATGGACCACCCTGTGTATATAAACTACAACTACATTAAACCCTTAACCAGTTACTCAGCGTCTAATCTACAATAAACACTACAGAATTTGTTCCCTGTTTGTTGATTTATTTTGATGCATTGAACTTGTAGATGGTTGTCTCCGCTTCTGGATCCGCCCACATATTACCCCCGTCAACATCCATAGTCTGCGGATTCCTTGTACGTCGGGCTTCACGTCAGCACCCCATTTCCGCTGTAGCTGTTACTTCTTAAAGTCCACACTTCCGTGATCACTTGCACCAATGCAATGTAGATTCTTGGGACAGTATTTCACTCGATGGTCACCGACCTGAGTTGTCTTCTCTCCGTCTGCAGACTATGTTGTCTAGTCTGGATGGCAGCATGCTGACTTACGGTTGAATGCCTCGTGAAGTCTTCTTTGGTCTTCCTGGATACTGCAGCTGTTGTATCGTCCAAGATGCGCCAGGTCAACTTGCTCCTTAGAGCTGCTTTGGGATCCAATATCCTTAATACACGACGTCCATTCCCCTGCATCTTCATGGAGCATGCAGTCCAGCAATGTGTGTTCTGGTGTGCCCTCAGTACCACAGGCGCAGCTATCATTCATCTATCTTTTGTTATTGTATAGATACATGGCATAAGGGCCGTGGCCAATCGGGTGATGTATCAATCCACCTCAATGGGTTAAGAAATCTCATTTTTAATTTCTCCCTGATGGTGTGGGTTCCTGTAGTCATGTCCTAGTTCATGAACCACGGGCAACGTATGAGTGGCCAAGTAAGTGGTCCCGACAGTTCGGATACCAGTTACTTTGGAATAAGGCTGGGGATCTCGGACATATTCTGAGTCGTGGTCACCTTTGTGCTCATACGGCAAAGACTATCAAATCCACTGGTTAGTCCCTCAGCCGTTAGGGGTAAAACCCAATGGGACTCGTGGCAAGTAAGTTTAGCGACCTGCTTTCCTGGTACTTTAAATATGATGCTGGCAACAATCAGAGCAAAATGCCTCGGACCTTTGGAGGTGACGGAGTCCCACCTCTAACTGACAAACCAGGGACTCCTAAGATACGACTTGGCAAACAAATGGTAATGAGATGGGGAGCTATTAATATCAATGGGGGCTACTCTGGGAAGAAGGTAGAGCTGGCAGAGGCTGCAAGTAAGATGGGACTGGACGTTTTAGCTGTTAGTGACATTCGGGTAAGGGGTGAGAAAGAAGAAGAAGTGGGAGAATACAAGGTCTACCTGTCAGGAGTCAAAGCAGGAATAGCACAATGGGGTGTAGGGCTTTACATCAGTAAAGAAATGGAACCCAGCGTAGTTGCAATAAGGTATGTAAACGAACGACTGATGTGGATAGATTTGACAGTGTCTAGCAAGAAAATTAGGATTGTATCAGTATATTCGCATTGTGAAGGGACAGATCAAGATAAGATGGATAGTTTTTATGAGGCACTCAGTGATGTAGTTGTTAAAGGACAAGGACAGTGTTCTGCTCATGGGTGATTTTAACGCCAGGATTGGAAATCGAACAGAAGGGTATGAAAAGGTTATGGGTAAATTTGGAGAGGATATGGAGGCCAACAGGAACGGGAAACAACTCTTGGATTTCTGTGCCAGTATGGGCTTAGTAGTCACAAACTCCTATTTTAACCATAAGAACATTCACCGGTATACTTGGGAAGGCAGGGGAACCAGATCTGTCATTGACTATATAATAACAGATCAGGAATTCAGGAAGGCTGTGAGGGACACACGTGTATTCAGGGGATTCTTTGATGACACTGATCATTATTTAATCTGCAATGAAATTGGGATTGTGAGGCCGAAAGTGCAGGAGATCAGGTCCATATGTAGGAGGATAAGAGTGGAGAAACTTCAGGATAAGGAAATCAGGCTAAAGTATATAACAGCGATCTCAGAAAGGTACCAGTTAGTTGAATGTAATCAATTACAGTAATTGGAAAAGGAATGGACAAGGTACAGGGACGCAGTACTAGAAGTGGCTAAAGAATGTCTTGGAACAGTAGTGTGTAAAAGTAGGATGAAGCAAACAGTTTGGTGGAATGACACAGTCAAGGCAGCCTGTAAAGGGAAAAAGAATGCGTATCAAAAATGGCTACATACTAGAACTCAGGTAGACAGAGAAAGTTATGTTGAAGTAAGAAACAAAGCCCAACAGATAATTGCAGCATCCAGGAAGAAATCTTGGAAAGACTTTGGAAACAGGTTGGAGACTATGGGTCAAGCTGCTGGAAAACCATTCTGGAGTGTAATTAGCAGTCTTCGAAAGGGAGGTAAGAAGGAAATGACAAGTATTTTGGACAGGTCAGGAAAACTGCTGGTGAATCCTGTGGATGCCTTGGGCAGATGGGGGGAATATTTTGAAGAGTTGCTCAATGTAGGTGAAAATACGATCAGTAATGTTTCAGATTTCGAGGTAGATTGGGATAGGAATGATGATGAAAATAGGATCACATTTGAGGAAGTGGAGAAAATGGTCAATAGATTGCAGTGCAATAAAGCAGCTGGGGTGGATGAAATTAAGTCGGAACTCATCAAATACAGTGGAATGTCAGGTCTTAAATGGCTACACAGGATAATTGAACTGGCCTGGGCGTCGGGACAGGTTCCATCAGACTGGACAAAAGCAGTAATCACACCAATCTTTAAACATGGAAACAGAAAAGATTGTAACAACTACAGAGGTATCTCTTTAATCAGCGTTGTGGGTAAAATCTTCTCAGGTATTGTTGAAAGGAAAGTGCGAGTATTAGTTGAGGACCAATTGGATGAAAATCAGTGTGGGTTTAGCCCTCTTAGAGGTTGTCAGGACCAGATCTTTATCTTACGGCAAATAATGGAGAAGTGTTATGAGTGGATCAGGGAATTGTATCTATGCTTTATAGATCTAGAAAAGGCATATGACCGGGTTCCTAGGAGGAAGTTATTGTCTGTTCTACAAGATTATGGTATAGGAGGCAAACTTTTGCAAGCAATTAAAGGTCTTTACATGGATAGTCAGGCAGCAGTTAGAGTTGACGGTAAATTGAGTTCATGGTTCAGAGTAGTTTCAGGGGTAAGACAAGGCTGCAACCTGTCTCCACTGTTGTTCATATTATTTATGGATCATATGTTGAAAACAATAGACTGGCTGGGTGAGATTAAGATATGTGAACACAAAATAAGCAGTCTTGCATATGCGGATGACTTAGTTGTGATGGCAGATTCGATTGAAAGTTTGCAAAGTAATATTTCAGAGCTAGATCAGAAATGTAAGGACTATGGTATGAAGATTAGCATCTCCAAAACGAAAGTAATGTTAGTGGGAAAGAAATATAAACGGATTGAGTGCCAAATAGGAGGAACAAAGTTAGAACAGGTGGACGGTTTCAAGTACTTAGGATGCATATTCTCACAGGATGGCAACATAGTGAAAGAACTGGAAGCGAGGTGTAGCAAAGCTAATGCAGTGAGCGCTCAGCTACGATCTACTCTCTTCTGCAAGAAGGAAGTCAGTACCAAGACTAAGTTATCTGTGCACCGTTCAATCTTTCGACCAATTTTGTTGTATGGGAGCGAAAGCTGGGTGGATTCAGGTTACCTTATAAACAAGGTTGAGGTTACGGATATGAAAGTAGCTAGGATGATTGCAGGTACTAGAAGATGGGAACAATGGCAGGAGGGTGTCCACAATGAGGAAATCAAAGAAAAACTGGGAATGAACTCTATAGATGTAGCAGTCAGGGCGAACAGGCTTAGATGGTGGGGTCATGTTACACCCATGGGAGAAGCAAGGTTACCCAAGAGACTCATGGGTTCAGCAGTAGAGTGTAGGAGGAGTCGGGGCAGACCTAGGAGAAGGTATCTGGATTCGGTTAAGAATGATTTTGAAGTAATAGGTTTGACATCAGAAGAGGCACCAATGTTAGCACTGAATAGGGGATCATGGAGGAATTTTATAATGCTCCAGACGGAACGTTGAAAGGCATAATCAGTCTTAAATAATGATGATGATGATGATGATGATGATGTTAAGGAGAAATCCGTATTCTCCTGCCTGTGCCTGAAGTGCCCGATTCATTTTGCCGCAGTTGTAATATGAGACGTCTTGTTGCCTTTCTCCAGTTGGCCTCAGTTCCAAGCATTCTTCGTACTTCCATTTGACTGTCTTTCTTTAACCAACAGAAAGCTCCACTTTTACCTAATTTTAAAGTCCAGTGGGCATATTGCTAGAATTACTAACAAAGCATCAGGGTTGACGACGTAAGTTTGTTTGCCTATCTTAAGCTGCATTAAACACTGTCTGGGCCCGACTTAGTTTTCCCGCCCTCTGTGTACGTGTTCTATCTTCATTCCATTGACACGTTCCACATCATAGCGTTTATCGTGGCTAAGTAAGTGACTGAGTTTGTACTTAAGTAAATAGTACTGTAAGCTACTCGTGTCCATTTCTTACTACCTGTAGCTTGTAAAAGGAACGCTGAGGTCTCTAAACAGCCACAGGAATTGTTAGATACACGAGGACATCTGGGTAGCTCTCTGTCAGTGTGCTATGTTTTATTAGTAGACAGCTATGCTCGTCTTGCAGAGTCTTGTACATTATCCAGTTTCGATTATTACAGTTAAAATTAAGCTCTTATCAATAGTGTTATGGAAGAAGGGAGTTGGGCCCCAAAATAATTACTTGTGGAGTCGATTGACTGAGAGTACAATACAAGATCAAATTTACTGGTCATGAAACAGCAACTAAAATTTGGTTTACCACTATGGCCATTTACGGACCTAGACTTGCTGCAGCAAAATATCTAAAAACCCTGCCCAGTAATTCAGCAGGCTAGAACACGCATATTGTGTGTCTTTCCTTTACAGAAGCAACATTACTTGCAGGTATATGTTACACATCGGGAACAATAACATTTCATCAGCTTACAAATAATATGCAAGCACCCGCAACGAGGTAAGTAGCGTCAGACTGCCACGAAAACTGTTAGAGAAACACCTATCTATTACTCTGGCGCTTTGTAAGGGTGGCTATTAGTGTTCCTTTTAAAACACCGTTGACACATTACGAAAGACTGTCCACTGTTAACATTAGCACCTAGTCTCTGAATCACAAGTAGTACTCGGTATTTCACAATAGGTAGATCATGACAAACAGTGGTGAACCGTTCCAACAGGCTTCCTTAGTAAACTCTCAGCAGGAGCACAGACAATCACACCGCAATGCAAACGTCGGCTTCGTACGTGCTTACATCGCCATAAAATGCACTTATCACATTTTACGGTTAAGTCCGGATACTTGAACAATAACACTGCTTGAGCAAGGCACCGAGTACACCACTTGCTCTCGACTAGTATCCTCGGGTCACCAGCCACTCCTCGCCCGCCACGATTCCGGCTTGCCTCACTGCTAGTTCCCAACCTCCCCATCGGCCCACACGCCATATATGCTCCGGAGCTTCGCAGACCGAAGAGTTCATTGCTCCTTGATGCCACTATCGACAAGTGCCAGCTTGGGACAACATCACTTCTACTGGAAACAGACCACAAACTTCAGTAGCAAACATCATAATAAACTCCAGTACCTCATCTGTATGATCATCGTTGCAGGTAACAGATATGAAGAGAAGTTGGGTCCCTTCGCACGTGCCTGTAACTTCATTCCTTGAAACCGATTAGGTCCTTGTGAATAAGAAAAGGTGTGACTCTAAATCTAGGCACTGGCTCTGTCAGCCTCTAGTCGTCCCAAATAACTTCTTTACTATTTTCATTTGTTTCTTTACAGAATTTTCACTCGATGACCCGCCTACCACTCACATTGACAGGTTTGGCACAGAGATTGTCGAATGATTATCTGGTGCTTGCTATTTTAGATAGCGACGTTCCTAAGAGCTCATATGCAGCTACAGTGTCTACATGCTTACTCTCTTAAGCTGCAAGATCTTAGATGCTGCACCAGTATGTTTCTAAGGCTTTTCACAGAATGACTAACGGCTTAAAAAACTGTAGGATTCAACTTTCTAGTTACGTCTAATTTCTACAGTTCTTCCATTGCATATCCTTATGACGACAATTACGATTGTCAGGGCATTAAGAAAGTTAGCTAATTTTTCTGGAAACGCATAGAGTACTTCATAACTTCCAGCTCAACGCATAGTTATAAGCGGCCAAGGAACATGTTTTTAAACCCTACCAACGTCCCATTCCGTGTCCAAAAAAATTGTAGGTGTTCGTAGCGCTGGCGCACTTCCTCTCTATGGCCAAGATCCGCAAGATCCGGTTGTTATCACAATTAACAATTTTCTCTTTTGAAAAAAATATTTCTGGCGCCTTTAATACACTGTGCCGCGTCTGTGAGTAATTTGCCATAGTATCCGCTGATGACTTCCAGGATTTGGGTCTCACCAAACAGAATCCTGTTAATTTCTCCTTGCAAAGAGAGTAGCGCTACAACTGATTTATTCGTTCTCTCCCTCAGACAATTGTGTCTATGCTTCTCGATTCCATCTACCACCGTTCTCTTTGTACATTACATATTCAGTGTTTCCATGTAAGATATAGGTCAAGGATAGAGTTTGCTTGTAAATACATGTAATACCGTTTACCTGTTGGCAGGTGTATTACGTACCTTTTCCTAAGGGACTCAGGGGCACTGCTGCAGTTGCCCCACGCTAGTTACCCACCACTGTAACCACAATGGATTCCGAAAAAAGTCGCTCGTGTCATAACCTACTCTCACTGAAAATATGATCATTTGGGGTATCAAATGAAATTTGTAAATGGACTGAGAATCTTTTAATGGGGGGTATGCTACCTTGGATGGAGAGTCATCGATAGATATGGAAGTAATTTGAGGAGTGGCCCAGGTAAGTGTTTTGAGACACTTGCTGTTCACGTTGTAGATTAATGATTATCGCGTAATCTTCTGAAAAGTGAATGAAATGTTTCGTTAAAAAACACGGCTAATATTTCTCAAGGCGCTATCGCCAGAAATGTCATACGCATTCCAACGTGAAGACATCCGTCTTACTCACAATGGATAAAAAAAATCTTTCTCTAAAGTTACGCAATAAGCATATTAAACACAATACTCAATTAATTATTTATTTTTCTCTGTGAGGCTTGATGCTCCAGTATAGCCGGCTATGTGCAATGGCAGCGTATACAACTGAAATAATTGTTTTTAATAAAACTGTAGCTCTGGCCTAAAATGAAATGGAAAATATTATAAGACGCCGTTTTCTATTTATTGAGTTTAAATCCTTTCAATACTCTCAGAATTAAACGACTATGAAGCAAGTTTTTATCATTTTAACACCAATGGCGTCGCTTCAACAATGAACTTACCCAAAATGGCCAGGGCAACATTTCATTGTTACGTAATTAAATAAGGGCAGGGAAGGTACTTTCTTGCTACTTACGAAAACACGTGCTACATTGGATAGTGACATATATATTTAGCAAAAATTTTAATTACACTACATATAGTTAAATTAATTACAGACCGTGACATATATGCGATCTTCAGCTAGGACGTCAGAACCAAGAAGACGAAAGAGAAGTAGAGCAGAGCACAAAGAAACAAAAGTTCTTTTCTTATTTGCTACGAGACAAAGATCATGCTTATTACAATCTTAGGAGCGCAATAGCGCTCATTGTCGCTGAATTTCGATTACTGGGTTTTACATTCCTTTTTTCAAGAAGCGATGCTATCCGATCTGGCATACTATGTCAATACTAATCCAAGACTTTTTCAATTGATGAAGTTATCTGTAACGAAGGACTGTCTGCAAGAAGGTTCACAAATAGTCAATCAGATCTTGACTAGGTTTCAAAGTGTTCCAAGACCGGTTTTAAATCAAAGCTGTAAATTTTGTACTTAATAAAACTAAAAACGTAGTATTGTGTGGATACAGTGGCAGTAACACTTGGAATCAGTGGACTCGTACAAATACATGAGTGTAAAAATTTGTAGGAATGCGAAGTGAATCGATCTCGAAGGCTCAGTCATCAGTGGCGCTTTCGGTTCATTGAAGCACACTTGGAAAATGCAGTGAGTGTACATAGGAGATTACTCAGAAAACACTAATGGGACCTATCCTAGAATGTCCCTCAATTGTGAATGGGACAAATAGTGAGTATATACTGTTCACTCACATTAATGTGACCACCTACCAAAAGCGTGAATAACGACGTTTTGCTGCGCGGACAGCTGAGAGACGTGCAGGAAGGGTCACTGGAGTTCTGCTAGCTACGGACAGAGATGTGGAGCCATGCCTTGGCCACTGCGTTAGGTTTCTCGGTTGAAGATCCGTGGTGCGAAAAGCCCGATCGAGGTGGTCCCACAGGTTCTGGAATGGGTTTAAATTTGGGGAGTTTGGTAAACTCATCTCGGTGCTCTTCGAACAAAGCCTGCGCAATGCGAGCTGTGTGACACGTTAAATAGTCGTGGTGGTAGGTGCCATCGCGACATGCATATAGAGGTAGAAATGGTCCCCGAGGATAGATGCGTATTTCTGTTGGTCCATTGTGCCTTCCAGAATGACGATATCATACAGGCAATGCCACGAAAACATTCCCCAGACCATAAGGCTCCCTCCTCCGCCCTGGATCCTTCCGACGGTTCTACCACGGTGCTTGCTTTCACACGTTTCACGCCGTACGTGCCAACTACCACCTGTCCGATGGAGCACGAAACGTGACGTCGCAACTCAGTGGACCTTCAGTTGCGGTGCTGCCCTGCAAATTCCAGCTTTGTCGCCGATGAACAACAGTCAGCATGTGTGCAAAGACCAAATGCCACCTGCGAAAGCCCATAAGCAGAAATGTTCGCAGAACGGTCGTTGAGGAGACACTGTTAGTAGCCCTTTGATTCATATGGGCCGTCAGTTGCTCTACAGTTGCACGTCTATTCGCCTGTACACATCTCTGCACCCGTCATCCACTCCTGTCATCTATGGCCCATCGTGCACCGTAGTTGTCTCGCCGCCTGATGCCCGATTTGGATAACGCCATTTTGACATGCAAGGTATACTTTAATCACGACAGCACGCGAATAGTTTAGAAACTTATCCGTTTCGAAAATATTTCCACCCTTCGCTCGAATCCAATGATCGTGCCCCATTTTGGACGTCAGACAAATGGCTTCGTGTTCACGTTATCTGCCTGACACACTTTACGTACCTCCACTGTTAGTGCTGGCACCTGCCGTCTGTGAGTGGTTGTTGCAAACTGGTGTCGAACACAGGCAGTGGTCACATCAATGTGACTGGACCATGTAGAACGTATACAAAGAAGGGGTCACGAATTGTCACAAATGTTTGAAAAATTTCATACTACAGCCATGAGCTGCTCGTAAAATTGTTTCTTTACTGAACCAATTTCAGTCGTCTGACCATCATTATAAAAGTATTCACACCGACATGTCTGGCGAAATATGAACCTGATGATCGTCATACGACTGAAACTGCTTAATATTTCGCCAGATTTGATGCTATGAATACTTCTACGAATCTGGTGGTGGTCAGAAGACTGAAGATGGTTCTGTTAACAGAGAATTTTACCAGCAGATCAAAGGCGGTAATACAGGGTGTTTCAAAATGATCACACCGGTTTTAAGACGTTGTAGCATTTATTGCCTTCAACTTCCAGTTTTAAATAATATACCAAATGAAAGAGCCACTCAAACAGTTTTGTTTGTATACCTGTGCGCAATGGGAAAAGTATGGTATGACAAAGAGTGACTGAAAAACGTGCTGAACGAGTGCGAGTCTTTCATGGTCAGCCCCAAGAAATATCCCCGGGGAAAGTTTATGGGCCTTTGTTTTCCGGTGAATCAACTCTAACTGATGTTTCTCACCTTGATGTGCTAGAGATACCTTTGCAGACGAGTAGCAATAGTAAGTGAGACGGAAAAAGACGCAAAGACACAACTCGGCAACTTAATTAAGGAGGCAGAAAGGTGGGACTGAGGATCGCCTATAACGAGACAAAGACATTAAATGCCACTGCAGACTGGGAAACACCGGAAGGCACTGTGCAAATGGTGGAAAAATTTAAGTACCTGGGAGAATTTATAACAGGAAGGAACAGGAGCGAGGAGGGAATAACAGATAAAGAACGGATAAAGATGAGGTCAGCCTTCTGTATGACGAGAGAGATATACAATAAAAAGAATATATCCACAGAGGCAAAGATAAGCCACTACAAGGCAACGGTGAGGAATGCAGTATTATATGCTGCTGAGACGATGGCACTAGGAAGAAATGGGGTAGAACAACTAGAGAAAGAAGAGAGAAAAACACTGAGAAAAATACTAGGTCCCAAAGGAGGTGGAGAGAGGTGGATGCGAAGACCTAGAGAAGAGTTGTACTGGAGCATGAGAACAATATGTGGGGAAATCAGATTCAAAAGGGCAAGGTTTGCTGGGCATGTAGTTACGATGAGTAAGAGAATGTGGGAAACAACAGGGAGGACAAGGGAAAGACAAGAACCAAGTGGGTTGTTGAACTTCGGAAGGACTGGTTGGAATTGGGGATTAAGGTCGAAGGAAAGGAAAATTGGAGGAACAAATGTACACCGACCAATATGCTGGAGATCAACGACAGAGAAGAATGCAGGAAAAGATTAGACTGTCACCAGTGGAGCCGACAGGAGAAAAGGACACTGAAGTTCTCGGAAGAAGATCGGGAGAGAAGAAGAGAAAGAATGAAGAGGTTCTGGGAGAAGAGGAGGAAAATGCAGTCCACGAAGGGGCTACCCGTGGTCCTGCAGAGGCTGTAACGCAAGAAGAAAAAAATGTGCTACAACTATGGGCCGTGCCTCAATGGGAAGAAGCTGAACAACACATCTTTATTTGGGAGCAAGATGGTGCGCCGCCTCGCTGGCATAACTCAGTACGCGACTGGTTAAACGACGTTGTACCCGACCGGTGGATTGGGCCCCTGGAGCCGATTGACAACATTTTATGCATGACCTCCATGTCCACACACGATCTGACGCGATCATATGTATGTGCCTCCGATGCCAGCTTATCTATCCGACTTTAGAAACAGTGTTATTGCAACAGTTACTCCTGACACATTGATCAAGGTTTCGGAACAATTCGCCTGTCGACTCGATGTGTGATCGGTGTTCACACTGAATAATTGTAAGAAAAACTGTTTGTGTTTCTTTTTCATTTGGTGTGTTATTTGTACCTCTAAGGTGAATGTAATATGTGCTACAAAGCCTTAAAACCCGTGTATTCATTTTGAAACAAGCTATATGATATTTTTCAAAAGTATGAAAGCTACCGACACCACCTCCTGAAAATATTTTGTCGCATATATGTTTCGCTAACGGAAGGACGTTCGGGAATGTTAAAAGAAATTAAATTCCCAGACGCCTGAAGAAAGGCGCTATTTATTTGGCAGTTCCATCTCAATCGTTTTCGAGAAAACACTGCGAAGAGAAAAGAATACAGAGGACATTTGGAGTCGGGCGCACCGAGAAGTGTCTTTGCTCATAGCAGCACTTGAAACTGCATGTCTTTAATGGGCCAAATAACGAAAAAACAGGATGGTAGGTGTCGGAAGGCGTATAGTGTCGTCCAGTGGGTTGCTATTTTGCATCTTTTTGAGTGATGTAAGGTACCGAGAGTACCGCAGAGCCAGTTAGGAGTTTAACCCATATTATGTGGGCAGTGTAGCTTAGCCAGAAGGTGGTTCCCTGATGTTGTAGGGATGTTTTGCGTACGACGACTCGGTAACTACGTATTGTTTTTTTTTTCCCACACCTTCATCGTGAGTATTCTGTGGGCACTACTGCCTTCCCAGCTGATAACAGCAGAGTTCACATGGGTATCATCATCATCATCATCATCATCATTTAAGACTGATTATGCCTTTCAGTGTTCAGTCTGGAGCATAGCCCCCCTTATACAGTTCCTCCATGATCCCCTATTCAGTGCTAACATTGGTGCCTCTTCTGATGTTAGACCTATTACTTCAAAATCATTCTTAACCGAATCCAGGTACCTTCTCCTTGGTCTGCCCCGACTCCTCCTACCCTCTACTGCTGAATCCATGAGTCTCTTGGGTAACCTTGCTTCTCCCATGCGTGTAACATGACCCCACCATCTAAGCCTGTTCGCCCTGACTGCTACATCTATAGAGTTCTTCCCAGTTTTTCTTTGATTTCCTCATTGTGGACACCCTCCTGCCATTGTTCCCATCTACTAGTACCTGCAATCATCCTAGCTACTTTCATATCCGTAACCTCAACCTTGTTGATAAGGTAACCTGAATCCACCCAGCTTTCGCTCCCACACAACAAAGTTGGTCGAAAGATTGAACGGTGCACAGATAACTTAGTCTTGGTACTGACTTCCTTCTTGCAGAAGAGAGTAGATCGTAGCTGAGCGCTCACTGCATTAGCTTTCCTACACCTTGCTTCCAGTTCTTTCACTATGTTGCCATCCTGTGAGAATATGCATCCTAAGTACTTGAAATCGTCCACCTGTTCTAACTTTGTTCCTCCTATTTGGCACTCAATCCGTTTATATTTCTTTCCCACTGACATTACTTTCGTTTTGGAGATGCTAATCTTCATACCATAGTCCTTACATTTCTGATCTAGCTCTGAAATATTACTTTGCAAACTTTCAATCGAATCTGCCATCACAACTAAGTCATCCGCATATGCAAGACTGCTTATTTTGTGTTCACATATCTTAATCTCACCCAGCCAGTCTATTGTTTTCAACATATGATCCATAAATAATATGAACAACAGTGGAGACGGGTTGCAGCCTTGTCTTACCCCTGAAACTACTCTGAACCATGAACTCAATTTACTGTCAACTCTAACTGCTGCCTGACTATCCATGTAAAGACCTTTAATTGCTTGCAAAAGTTTGCCTCCAATCCATAATCTTGTAGAACAGACAATAACTTCCTCCTAGGAACCCGGTCATATGCCTTTTCTAGATCTATAAAGCATAGATACAATTCCCTGTTCCACTCATAACACTTCTCCATTATTTGCCGTAAGCTAAAGATCTGGTCCTGACAACCTCTAAGAGGCCTAAACCCACACTGATTTTCATCCAATTGGCCCTCAACTAATACTCGCACTTTCCTTTGAACAATACCTGAGAAGATTTTACCCACAACGCTGATTAAAGAGATACCTCTGTAGTTGTTACAATCTTTTCTGTTTTCATGTTTAAAGATTGGTGTGATTACTGCATATGTTTTTGGTATGACGGCCACTGAGTCATCCTAACACGTCGATTGCCCTCTGAATCGCCCGATCTTAATCTCACTGAAAATGTCTGCGACTTTTTGGAACAACAGGTGAGACATAACCAGTCAACATCGTCGCAGTCTAGTCGTCATGTTGGATTTAATCATCAATGAGTGGCTTCAGCTGGATATCATTCATCTGTAGAAACTTGTGTATTCACTTTTTCACCGAACAGGTGCCATTATCAAATCCAGAGACAGTGTATTCGCGTAAGGATAGCCATGCATAAAGCATTCAACTATGGAAACCATCTATCCAGACACTCTTGTGTCCCTAATGGCAGTAAACAGAGGACGACACAGAAAAGGCCAAAATACTAAACGTCTTTTTCCAAAACTGTTTCACAGAGGAGTGCGCACTGTAGTGCCTCCTTTAAATCTTCGCACAAACGACACAGTGGCTGATACTGAAATAAGTGACCAAGGGGCAAAAAAGCAACTGACATCAGTCAACAGAGGAAAGGCCACTGGACCTTATATCGTCCCTCTCTTTTCGTTGCTTTTAAAATGTTTTGATTTTAATGTAAAATGTGGTCGGGATTGTTGGGAAAAGGTAAAGGATATTTAATACATGGTTGGCGTTGCGTATATATGGCACACTCGTAAAAACGGCTTATATATAGGGTGAGTCACCTAACATTACCGCTGGATATATTTCGTAAACCACATCAAATACTGACGAATCGATTCCACAGACCGAACGTGAGGAGAGGGACTAGTGTAATTGGTTAATACAAACCATAAAAAAATGCACGGAAGTATGTTTTTTAACACAAACCTACGTTTTTTTAAATGGAACCCCGTTAGTTTTGTTAGCACATCTAAACATATAAACAAATACGTAATCAGTGCCGTTTGTTGCATTGTAAAATGTTAGTTACATCCGGAGATATTGTAACCTAAAGTTGACGCTTGAGTACCACTCCTCCGCTGTTCGATCGTGTGTATCGGAGAGCACCGAATTACGTAGGGATCCTAAGGGAACGGTGATGGACCTTAGGTACGGAAGAGACTGGAACAGCACATTACGTCCACATGCTAACACCTTTTTATTGGTCTTTTTCACTGACGCACATGTACATTACCATGAGGGGTGAGGTACACGTTCGACGGGCGTTTCATAGGACGTGGAGGACGCATACATTGGCCAGCCGGTTCTCCTGATCTTACACCTCTGGCCTTCTTTCTGTGGGGTACGTTAAAGGAGAATGTGTACCGTGATGTGCCTACAACCCCAGAGGATATGAAACAACGTATTGTGGCTGCCTGCGGCGACATTACACCAGATGTACTGCGGCGTGTACATTCATTACGCCAGTGATTGCAATTGTGTGCAGCAAATGATGGCCACCACATTGAACATCTATTGGCCTGACATGTCGGGACACACTCTATTCCACTCCGTAATTAAAAACGGAAACCACGTGTGTACTTGTACCTAACCCCTCATGGTAATGTACATGTGCGTCAGTGAAAAAGACCAATAAAAAGGTGTTAGCATGTGGACGTAATGTGCTGTTCAAGTCTCTTCTGTACCTAAGGTCCATCACCGTTCCCTTAGGATCCCTACGTAATTCGGTGCTCTCCGATACACACGATCGAACAGCGGAGGAGTGGTACTCAAGCGTCAACTTTAGGTTACAATATCTCCGGATGTAATTAACATTTTACAATGCAACAAACGGCACTGATTATGTATTTGTTCATATGTCCAGATGTGCTAACAAAACTAACGGGGTTCCATTTAAAAAAAACGTAGGTTTGTGTTAAAAAACATACTTCCGTGCATTTTTTTATGGTTTGTATTAACCAATTACACTAGTCCCTCTCCTCACGTTCGGTCTGTGGAATCGATTCGTCAGTATTTGATGTGGTTTACGAAATATATCCAGCGGTAACGTTAGGTGACTCACCCTGTATACGCCGACGATAATCAAGGTTGATACGCAGCTTAAATATTAGTAAAAATGGGTACAGTTTCCAGAAAGAGATTTTCACTCTGCCGCGAAGCGTGCGCTGATATGAAACTTCCTGGTAGATTAAAACTGTGTGACGGACCAAGACTCGAACTCGGGACCTTTGCCTTTTGCGGCAAGTGCTGGGTACTGTTTGCTTGTAATGGTTTAATTACATTATCTAAACTCGTTGCTAGCTCAAAGATAATCAGAAGTAGTTTGAAACTATTACTGTTTTGTCCGTTAAATTAATTGTTGCGAAGAGAGAGGCGATATAACTTCCAACGTAGCATAAGGATTTGTACTCACGATAAATAATTTCATTGATACCACACTGGCTTGATTTTAGGTTAAGCATTACCTCGGCGGGAATAAATTTAACAGCAAACTCAAAAGATATCGTGAAGGAAACGTAGCCTTGTTGCCCACTGCAGTTAAATCTACCCATGCAATTCCGTAAAAATTCTGATAAAACAAATTTCACAAATATTAACGCTTGAAAATTATGATCAGTGTTCGAAGTATTTATTATGTTAACTCGACATTGAAGCCCAATACTAAATATTTTAATTAAATTCTACGTAATGGCAGCCTGTGCGCCATTACAACAAAAGAAAGCCAGATGGGATCACTCTAAATAATTAGATTTCACTCAAATATTTCCACAGGGAGGCAGACGTTTTGAAAAAGAACAGGAGAAATTCACTTTTTGCCGTATATTGTAACAGAAAATACGTACATAAAATACTTATTGCGTCTGAATAACTGAGCTCCTTAATTCAGCAGCAGAGACGAAAGTAGTATTCCATCTTTGAACCAACTCTTTTTTAACCTCAATCAGATAAGATATCATGGTTACAAAGAATAACTTTACATTGTATAGTTACTCTGTAATACTAACATACATATTTTATTAACTTCTTTAACACAATAATATCATATTAACGAGTTATGGGTTATATAGTTATCTCTCGTCTTAGCTACGGTTTTTATCGACAGAAATGCACTGAGTTTTGTACTTTCTGTACGCTCCACATTTACGCATATGGTATACGTTTAGTTTAACATAAACAATGCGGTACAATCATTGGGAGCAGTTACTTCCACAAAATACCAAGGAGTACGCGTACAGAGCGTTTTGAAATGGAACGACAGCAAAAAATAATCACTAATAAGGCAGATGCCGGATTGAGATTAGTCGGACGAATCCTCAGAAATGTAGACCGCCGACAGAGGAAGTGGCTTGCAAAACACTCGTTGAACTAGTATCTGAATACTGCTTATCAGTATGATATCCGTACCATAAAGGACTGATAGGAGAAATAGGGAAGATCCAAAGAATAGTGACGCGTTTCGTTACGGGTTCCTTTATTAAGCACGAAAGCGTCACAGTGAAGATCAACGAACTCCAGTTGAAGTCGCTGCAAGAGAGGCGTTCTGCATCACGGTGCGGCTTATTGTTAAAGTTACGAGAGGGGACGTTCCTAGAAGAGTCAACAAGTATGTCTCTTCCTCCTACGTACATCTCGCGAGACGCCGATGAAAATAAAATGAGGGAGATAGAACCCACACAGAGGCTTTCCGGCAATCGCTCTTCCCGCGAACTGTTCGCGACTGGAACAGGAAAAAGGAGCAGTCACAGATTTACACAAAGTACCCTCCGCCAAATTCCACAAGGTGGCTTGCAGAGTATAGTTGTAGATGTATATGTAGATGTAGATGCAGATGTCTCCACTGTGCGCGTGTGTGTGTGTGTGTGTGTGTGTGTGTGTGTGTGTGTGTGTGTGCGCGCGCGTGTGTGTGTATGTGTGGGTGGGTGCTTGTTTCCTTTATTGAAGGAGTGTGATCGCGGGATGACTATGGTACACTTTCTTTCGTCAATAATTACAAATCAAAAACAGAAAAATAACGTCAAATGAGGATGTCATTCCTTTGTCAGTATTGATTCTTCGATGAGCGCCGACGTTTTCAACTACATGGACTTCCAGCTTGAGATACTTGCGGACAGCAGGATGTCGCTGCCAGGAGAACGCGCTGTAATATTAATGACCCCTCGCATTTCGGGAATGCATAACATTAATCTTAAAAAAATAAATGTACGTGTAATTTGTATATTTAACACACACACGAACAGGTTATTTTTTGAAAAACTGAATATTTTGTTTACACAGAAAGTTCACCTACAGTCTTGGAAACTAAGTCTTACAAATTTGCAGAAACGTGTGGGAGTCATGGGTCAATCGATATACACATCTCTAGAAGGCACATTCTAGTCACACGACGAGCACCCTGAAACACTTCGCCGACCGCCTGCCAGGAAGCAGTACGTGCAGGGAACGTAACAAGTTGGACCCCAAACATCTTCGGATAGTAAAATTATTTTAAGGCATCTGAGATATATAACTTTCATGAGATCTGTATTACTACTATTTTTATCTGATCACTCCTTAGTTCACTATTGCTGTATATTATACCGATTACTTTCAGCGCATATGTACTGAATGGTCTAGTGATACGTTCTGTGTTCATGTGTCATCGACATAGAGACGGAAAGGAATAGATGTAAAGAAAATACAACGAATTGTGAAATCTGTGTCGTGTAGCTGATAGTAATAAGCCCTAGGCCAGTGTAGTGTTGTGATTCTGTTGTAGTGGATGGACGCGGATCACGAGAAAGAAAAGAGAGAGAATCGAAAATCGATGCCATATAAGGCATACTGTCCACTCGTAGCACCAGGAGGCCGCTCAACTTAAAGTTCGCGTCTGCCAGTCATATCGCACCTCCTCATCCAGGCACTGCCGATATACTTGAACATTAACGCAGTACGTGTGTCCCATGCTAAGTGACCAAGAACATCATAAGCTGCTTCATAGTCTCGAATAAAGAAAGTGATTCAAGAAGTACAGGATTTGTTTCTTTAATTCCAGCCGATTATCGCAAAAATATTATCGTCAGGTTATCAGTTTTGGTTTAGGTATAATAATTTAGCGTTCGACAACGCCAAGGTAATGTTGTTATCTTTTGACGATACGGCTGTGGCTCAATCACATTGGGATAACGTAAGGCTTCGACTGCTCCCTCAGATATAATGATGGCGTTTATGGACTAACGCCCATATTCTTAAGACAGTTTTTTGTGGTAGCCGATTGGAATTAAAGAAATACTCCAAGAACCTTATCTCCATTCCTCCCTTTAATGGCAAACTAGTTACGACAATTTGTGCCACCAACAGCATTGGAAATGCACTGTCGTTCAAGAACCACATCGCCAACAGTGTCAGCTCGACAGGTAGTGATGGCATATTTTGGCACCAAAAATTTATTCCAGCACAAAGATACCAAATCACTACCGGTGGGTCGAACGTCAGAGGATAACAGTGGGTGGTTGTAATTAAAGTGCAGCTACCCACAGATATCCAGTAAGGGTTGTAAATATTCTACGACAGCTAAACTTGCTAGGTATGCAAATATGTTAGTGTAGAACCGATCCATGCTGGATAAAATGGCTTCCATTTTTGGCCACCAGGTGCAAATCTGGCCCTGCGAATGCATAAAAGACGTATAGAAATGTTTCCTTATGGCCGGCCGCTGTGGAAGATCGGTTCTAGGCCCTTCAGTGCGGAACCGTGCAGCTGCTACGGTCGCGGGTTCGAATCCTGCCTCGGGCATGGATGTGTGTGATGCCCTTAGGTTAGTTAGGTTTAAGTAGTTCTAAGTCTAGGGGACTGATGACGTCAGATGTTTTGTTTCCATATGTAATGTGAGCAGGAAAGGCCAAAAAAGTGAAAAAGGGATAGTGCTGATTTTATTATTAACCGGCACTTACACAGTTTGTTCAAAATGAGCACCAGACACGAAGAAATGGCTCTGAGCTCTATGGGTCTTAACTTCAAAGGTCATGAGTCCCCTAGAACTTAGAACTATTTAAACCTAACTAACGTAAGGACATCACACACATCCATGCCCGAGGCAGGATTCGAACCTGCGACCGTAGCGGTCGCGCGGTTCTAGACTAAAGCGCCTAGAACCGCTCGGCCACCCCGGCCGGCTAGCACCAGACACGTCGATGAGATGCTGTGCAGAGTCAGATTTGTCATTTGGTGATCAAAACTGGAACCAGTTCTTGTACAGCCCACAGCCGGTTCCGCATTAACGCTTGAGCGTATGTACCAAGTTTCCCTGGCATACGATAATTACAGGGTCCCGGCGGAGGTTCGAGTCCTCCCTCGGGCATGGGTGTGTGTGTTTGTCTTTAGGATAATTTAGGTTAAGTAGTGTGTAAGCTTAGGAACTGATGAATACTGATTCAAATGGTTCTGAGCACTAGGGAACTTAACATCTATGGTCATCAGTCCCCTAGAACTTCGAACTACTTAAACCTAACTAACCTAAGGACATCACACAACACCCAGTCACCACGAGGCAGAGAAACTCCCTGACTCCGCCGGGAATCGAACCCGGGTTCCCGGGCGCAGGGACTGATGACCTTAGCAGTTAAGTCCCATAAGATTTCACACACATCTGAACGTTTTTGATAATTTCAGCCTATACTGGACCTCCACGAGAAGCTGCACTTTAATTATAACCGATTTTAGTGAACTCGACATCTGAGGTATAGTAAGAAACTATGTCTCAAACATGTTTAAGGGGATTTCCTCTCGCATCTACGCCACATATTTTCTAATTTTCCATTGTGGCTACTGGCTCACGCCAGGCACGTAAACACTGTCACGCAGTTTGTACGCGTCGCTTGTGGGTGTCTGAGAAAAGTTGGTTAGCGTCTGAAGTGATGTGGCGACGAAGAGTGGCGGAGCTAAGTGCGGCGAGGGTGGAGCAGAGGAAAGTAAATGAAGTCTAACGGGGCCTTTATTTGTGGGCAGACGACGGGGGCTATCGGAGAGGGACTGCAGAAAGAATGGGGCGAGACAGGTGGCGTGGAGTGGAGCGGAAAACGACGGCGGAATTACGGGAGACAATAGAGCGTGACGCTGCGGACAAGGGCTGTGGTGATCACGGTGGGGACAGGCGCCTGCAGGGAACACGCCATCCAGAGGCGGACGGCAGCCTAGAGGTCGCGCTTCGTTCTCGTTGTCTGCCGACTGGTTTCACCGCGGCTCTGTCCCAACACCGCTCGCGAAACTATCGCAGTACACAATCTGATCAAAATCATCCGGACACCCCTATGTAATGTTGATGCGCCTTGCAATTAGGCTTAAGTCGGCGCCAGCAAATGCTGTTGAGTGGAAGGTCAGAACTTCGGGTAGTTTAAATCATCATTAACATTAAAAGAGACGACACATTTATTTCACACTCAGAATTTTTAAAAAAAGATTGACAATAAACATTTCGGACTTTAAGAAGTTAAAAACTTTTCTTCTTACATTATTGTACAAATAAACATTGAGTCGGCTCAAATTTGAGCATCCACAAATTATATGAGCAACTTTTTGACTGTCGAAGTGAACAAAGGGTGACCTCAGATTTGTAAGAACACGAAATTACATAAAACAATAACTGTACTCAAGGTAAAGCCGCAGTAAAATCAGTTAACAATATTGTATGAGGTCCATGACTAAGGAATTTATTTCTAGCGCACTCGAGCAGATGTAATTTCGATGAATTGCTCACGCGCTGCCTGCGATATGTAAGCTATAAGAGAGTCTCAGACCAGAGAGCAGTGTTGTCAGCGGTAGGAACTGTGTAGCAGTAGGAGTAAGTAAGTAGTAGCTAGGAGTCTGGTGTGTGGAGTTGGCTGGGCCGGTTGTGGGGAGCGATGGTGGTGCCTGAGCGATGTAATATAAGGTAAAAGCAGCCACTCGCATATACGGTTTGTTACAACAAAATTTGTACTATTGTTATATCAAGTCCCATGTAAATGTTTCAAAAAATCTTTTAATGATAATCCTTTTATAAAATTAACTTTTTGACACTCATTCATCTGAATTTAAAGAATTTACTAATTTCTGCAATACATGGTCATCACGATTATCGTAAAGAAAAATCAGTCGATTCCTTTTATACATGACAAATCTAGCGGCCAGTATTGCACTGGGCTGTGCCAGAAAAATTCTTATAGGAGCAGATATATACGCGTTATCCAGCGACTTCATTGAGGTAAGAATTTTCAATTTATTCCGAATGATATTTCAGGGCCTTGACGCAGCACTGCTGACGTCCAAAATTTACCAGTTTAAATTCATAGTCAATTATTGAAAGCTTGTATATGAGTCACAATTGTTTTTTGCGAGGTTAGTCAGATTTTATCGGCAGGTTACGTGAGTAAACTGTTGGGAGGTTACACTTAATGTGAATGATATATACATATTTTAACTGTTGGGAGGTTACAACATTAATCTATCAAAATACTAATCCTTGGAGAAAAGCAGATTTTAAGATTCAAACAAATGAAAGAACCACAGAAACAGTCGAAAAATTACAAGAGGTTTAAGATTACAAAAACATTTAACTAGTTCTCTGGCCATGACAATAGCGCAGCCAAAAAATACTAATTTGCAGAACACACGCAGTTAAAGCCGCCTGAAGTGATGGCTGTTTCTTCTAATGAATTTGCTGCATGCACTCAAACATGAAGGTACTAGTCTAAACTGGTTGGTAACACTGTCGCTGGCCGTGATTGCAAAACAAGATGCAGTGCTGTGACAAGTCAAAACACAGCAACAATATAACCTTTACCAAGCCTCTAAATAACAAACGAATGACAGGCGCACTTGCAGTACAGACAAAAGACTATTACTTTACACATTATGGTGATTCAGGACCAGATACGGTACGAAATTGCCTTAGCGACACAATAAACCAATGAAAGCGATTTCGCATAATAGATAATCATGCACCCTGTGAGGGCTGCCTAATGAAAAGGTAGATACTCAAAAGAAACACCTCTAATTATATTAGCGCTACGAACTAGCATTAGCCTTCAGAGGAGCTCAACTGAAATAGCCAAAGGAACATAGAGGCGTGCTACTTTTAATACCAATATTAGTTTTCAACCTGCTTTCTTTCACCCAGTAAACAATCGGGTACAAACACATGCCCTAAACGTCAGATGCCGCAATCGGACCGTACCCTACTACGCAACAACTCATAGCGGCACTCGAAGCAACACAACTAAAACACACTAATGGTTTAATATCCGAAAATAGGAAAATGGGTGCAAATATTTTAGAAAGAGCTCCTTTATTAACAAGATAAAGTTTACGGCTGTTCAGCGGTCAGCTGAAATACCACTCACAGGGGAAATTACATGAGCAATCTTTTAACTGTTCAAGTAACCAATAGATGGCCTCAAACTCATAACAACTCGAAAGTAATAAAGCAATAACCGCGTCCAACGTAAAGCCGCAGTAAAGTGAGTTAACAGTATCAAACAATCAAAATACTTATCTATGGAACAAAGAAGACTTCAAGGTCAAACAAATGAAAGGACCGCAGAAACAGTCGTAAAATTACGAAAGCTTTAAAATTGGAAAAACACTTAACGCCTTTTCGGTCATGACAATAGGTCAACTAATTTTTGAGAAAATGGAGGTAGCGTACAATACATCGAGACTCGGATCTCATATAACAGCTTAAAAGGTGAAACCTTCCCGTCTCCTCTATATCTCTTTTGTTACGCAACCTTTCCTTCTACAATAACCTATGTAACTTTCCCTTAGGATTTCTATCTCTTGCTTAATAATAACAAAAGAAATCTTCCCTTTGAAATTAATTCTCTTTCTCAATCTTCGCATACAAATTTAAATGCTGCTCATTGAAAGTGATTTTCTAATTATTTCGACGAAACACAGAATGTGTCGTCGTCGTGGCCCTCAGTCGTTACCTGCAATAACCCAAAATTGTTCCTTATCTTTTTTACTGTTACTGGATCGCCATCTGACTGCTACATCGAACTGCGACATGAATATACTTACTCTGTTTTAGTATACTCTATTAGCTGCTGCTGGGCTGTCATAATAAGTGACTGTATTTATTACCAAAACTGACGTTATTCTTTAATAGCATAGCTGACGTTATTCATTAATTAATTTGACTGAAGTTACGTAATACATAGTTAAACTTTTTCTTGACAACAATAAAATTTTGCAAAGTTTTACGTTGATGGTTTTTGGGATGGATTATAATCAGTAATGCAATACTACTGGCAAAAATTAATTATATTCTGAATGAAATGATTTTACAAACGTTCAAATGGGACTTACTTTTTACAATAATCTTACAACTAGCATTGCGCAAACATGCCTTCAGTAGTCTTGAGTTTCTCAAAAAAATAATTCAATAATATTAGTTCCTCTTATGACAATAGTTAGCTGATGTCTCTGTACATCCGTTTATAATCTCTTGTAAATCATAGCTGGTGGCTGGCAGGCACACCGCTCCTCTCAACCTCTCGCTTCGGACCTGCTACCGACTCGCTTCACTTCTCGCTTACTACTGACTTCCTATGAACGCTAAAGTACGGTCTCTCCTGCCAACAATGCTTTCTGGTGCAGACAATCCCTGCTACCATTACAAAATGTATCAATGCGCGGTCTTTCCCACTCTTTTCTTAAAATGTATCCATACGCGGTCTCTCCCGCCCTTTTTAAAATTGTATCAATGTGCGGTCTATCCTGCCAACAATACTTTGGTGCAGACATTCCCTGCTACCACAGTTATTTCCAACATGATAGATATTAATTATTCCTACTTAATCCTATTAATAAAATATAAACATCTTTCATAAATTGTGGTTTGACAATAGACAATAGAAATATACTCGTCTTAGAAAGTTTTTTTCTAAATCACACAATTAACAACGCCACAAGTAAAAGCAGAAGAGATTGCAAAGCGTGAAGTGAGAAATTACCCACGTATAATCAGCCAACTTACCAATACGAAACACATGACTTTCTAGGAAACGCGGAGTGTATAAAATCCCGTGTCAATGTGGGAAAGCTTACGTTGGCCGTTCTATTCGCACAGTGCATGACAGGTGTGTGGAACATCGCCGTCACACGAGGCTACAACAGCCGGAAAAATCGGCCGTAGCAGAACACTGCCTAAATGAGGAACACAAAATGAAATTTGAGGAAACTGTTGTGATTGCCAACATTTCCGGATTTTGGGATAGTGTCTATAAAGAGGCGATTGAAATTAGGTTAGCTGATAATTTAATCAACAGAGACAATGGGTTTCCTCTTAGCAAAACGTGGAATCCCGTATTATCTCGCATCAAAACTGAACGTTCTTCGGTTCGGCATGGATTGCGATATATCGCTGCCAGCAATGTTTCACCAAGGGCGGCGCCACCTCCCTGTTTTGAAAGGTAGAAACCGTGATGGGCGGCGCATGCGCCGTGTACTGAACGGTGGCCTATATAGGACGTTGAATTGCAATCTTGCGTCAGTTCTCAGCGGGACTCATCAGCAGAAGCAGCATTCCTGAAGATGGCGAACAGTTGGATCGCCGAAATATCGAGTCAAGTTGATTTTAGGATCCGGCAGCAAACCCGAAAAGATTTTCAAGACTTATTACGCCGGGAAAGCTTACGTAATCACAACATGACTTTCTAACTAGGCAAGAAGTAAATCATTGGCCAAAGGGAAGGTGGAACCAAACCAAACTCCACTGGATGCGAACGCTCAAGAATGCGCTATGACAACACTACGAAGAGCCTGGGCACATAACACTACAGCCAAGCAAATGGCAAATCCAGCAGCCCGGCCGTACGGAGAAGCCGTCTGTTTCACTATCCCGCGTCCACTTTCTCACTCGTCGCTCGTACTCGCCAGAACACTCCTGCCGCCGCCGCGCTCCACCTAGCCGACTCGAACCGCCGGAAACCAAAGAGCGCGAGTCCTATCGAAAACAAAAACGATACTAGCCCCCACAGCTCAGCGGTTTGACCACAATCGATACGAGCCCCCACGGCTGGGTCGTAGATTTTCTCCGCTCAGGGACTAGGTATTGTGTTGTCTTTATCATCATCATTTCATTCCCACTTACACGCAGGTCACCGAAGTGGCGTCAACTCGAAAGACTTGCACCAGGCGAACGGCCTACCCGCCGAGAGGCCCTAGCCACACGGCATCTCCGTTGGGGATCATGTCCACATCTACACTCCTGGAAATGGAAAAAAGAACACATTGACACCGGTGTGTCAGACCCACCATACTTGCTCCGGACACTGCGAGAGGGCTGTACAAGCAATGATCACACGCACGGCACAGCGGACACACCAGGAACCGCGGTGTTGGCCGTCGAATGGCGCTAGCTGCGCAGCATTTGGGCACCGTCGCCGTCAGTGTCAGCCAGTTTGCCGTGGCATACGGAGCTCCATCGCAGTCTTTAACACTGGTAGCATGCCGCGACAGCGTGGACGTGAACCGTATGTGCAGTTGACGGACTGTGAGCGAGGGCGTATAGTGGGCATGCGGGAGGCCGGGTGGACGTACCGCCGAATTGCTCAACACGTGGGGCGTGAGGTCTCCACAGTACATCGATGTTGTCGCCAGTGGTCGGCGGAAGGTGCACGTGCCCGTCGACCTGGGACCGGACCGCAGCGACGCACGGATGCACGCCAAGACCGTAGGATCCTACGCAGTGCCGTAGGGGACCGCACCGCCACTTCCCAGCAAATTAGGGACACTGTTGCTCCTGGAGTATCGGCGAGGACCATTCGCAACCGTCTCCATGAAGCTGGGCTACGGTCCCGCAGACCGTTAGGCCGTCTTCCGCTCACGCCCCAACATCGTGCAGCCCGCCTCCAGTGGTGTCGCGACAGGCGTGAATGGAGGGACGAATGGAGACGTGTCGTCTTCAGCGATGAGAGTCGCTTCTGCCTTGGTGCCAATGATGGTCGTATGCGTGTTTGGCGCCGTGCAGGTGAGCGCCACAATCAGGACTGCATACGGCCGAGGCACAGACGGCCAACACCCGGCATCATGGTGTGGGGAGCGATCTCCTACACTGGCCGTACACCACTGGTGATCGTCGAGGGGACACTGAATAGTGCAAGGTACATCCAAACCGTCATCGAACCCATCGTTCTACCATTCCTAGACCGGCAAGGGAACTTGCTGTTCCAACAGGATAATGCACGTCCGCATGTATCCCGTGCCACCCAACGTGCTCTAGAAGGTGTAAGTCAACTACCCTGGCCAGCAAGATCTCCGGATCTGTCCCCCATTGAGCATGTTTGGGACTGGATGAAGCGTCGTCTCACGCGGTCTGCACGTCCAGCACGAACGCTGGTCCAACTGAGGCGCCAGGTGGAAATGGCATGGCAAGCCGTTCCACAGGACTACATCCACCATCTCTACGATCGTCTCCATGGGAGAATAGCAGCCTGCATTGCTGCGAAAGGTGGATATACACTGTACTAGTGCCGACATTGTGCATGCTCTGTTGCCTGTGTCTATGTGCCTGTGGTTCTGTCAGTGTGATCATGTGATGTATCTGACCCCAGGAATGTGTCAATAAAGTTTCCCCTTCCTGGGACAATGAATTCACGGTGTTCTTATTTCTATTTCCAGGAGTGTATATGCGGTTTGTTTTTCCTGGGCACGATGGCATCTACCAGCAGGACAATGCAACATGTTACACAGCTTGCAGTGTATGTGTGTCGTACGAAGAACACAAGGATGAGTTTATCGTGCTCCACTGGCCATCGAGCTCTATGAATTTAGACCCAGTCGAAAACCTATACAACCATCCCGATTGTGCTGTATGCTCCTTAGATCGTCAACCGAGAAACTTAGTGCAGCTGACCTCGGCGCTGGAATCGGCATGCCTCCACATCTCTGTCGGTACTTTCCAGAAACTCACTGACACTCTTCCTGGACGCCCGCGCTGCGAAAGGTGGTCTTTCAGATTTCTGACAGGAGGTCACATTAATGTGACTGAGCCGCATACTTCGTGAACATAGCGACGGAGTTTGGTACGAAAGTCCGTCTTGACGATGTTGTCGCCGCATAAGCCGATTAAGGCCGCGCTATTTTTGAACACATTTCTCGGATACTTTTGCGAAAAGTTCAGTGCCAACTTAACGAGCTTTATATCACTGTATTCACCTTTTCAATAGCTTTCGAATGCCATTAGGTGACGTTGTAACTTAACAGCACTACTGTGCAATCACAGTATACACAATTACTACATATTTTACAAATGTCTTTTTGTTTGCATAACACAGTCAGTGTGCGTGTGTCTGCAGCTCGTGGTCTAGTGGCTCGAGCGTTGTTACCTCTGGCTCACGAGGTCCCGGGTTCGCTTTCCGGCTGGGTTGGGGATTTTCCTCTGCCCGGGGACTGGGTGTTTGTGTTGTGTTATCCTCCTCATTTCATCATCATCCTCCTCTTTCGTCCTTTAATGTGTAGTCTTCCTAACCATGCCGACACTGCGCCGATGCGGGGAAAGGACATACGAAAAAGAAGAAGAACAGAGTCAGCATGCGTAACTAGTATTTATCAAATCTGTATAATTATTCTGACTTCATTTCGTTATTGTTTTTCGAATTAATTTAGTAGACTGTTTAGTGGACGTATAAAGGAGAATGTATACGGCAGAGTGTGTGTATTCTCACCCTAGTTAGCCTAGGAATTGTAATTGAAAAAGACAAGCTACGGAATCACCTGTGTAGCTGAATCATGCTGCAGCTGTGCACAGCAATGGAACTCTTTGCGTAACTGTGTGCCCATGGTAAGACGCGACTGGTCGGCGAAGCTTGTGATGGTGGAAGTAAGCACTGAGCATGTAAAAATGGAGCTGGGTCCTGCTTATTCCAGTGCATATAAGCCTCAGACGGACGCTGATGTATACGGCTTTCTGGAATAATGTCATTCCACGTAATGAGACATGGATCCAAGAAGAACGTGTGTACGATATTTGTACTGCACAAGGATGCGTATTGGTCCTGAGCACTAACAAAGTGAACATGAACAATCCACCCGCCGACATCATAAGATGAGAACCGTCATTTATTTAGATTATGTGTTCTAATAAGTGAAGGCTAGTGTTTTTAAATAGTTTATGTCAATACGTATCGTTAAATGTATCCGCGTGATGGACTGTCTTAGAACTGCCTTGAATCCAGTTATTTACCGTGTATCACGTTATGCGTGAATGATCTTCGTTGAGAAACATGCTAAATTCACAGTAATTCTACAGATACAATTACCAGTGCTGCTTCACAGCTTTGATGTTTTGAGAGTAAATGTGAAATAGCAGCATTCACAAAATTTATTATCAACTTGTAATTTTTAAGGTCTGCGTCTATGAATTGCTGTTACTGCATATTTAGAGTTACGTACAACTAATGACTCAGTTTCGATTAAGGGGAGAGATTGTACCCGGAGGATAGTGTAACTAGGAAAGCATGATGTTTTTGATCGGTACTTAAGTCGAGAGACTGTTTTTAAGAATCAAAAAATGGTTCAAATGGCTCTGAGCACTATGGGACTTAACGTCTGTGGTCATCAGTCCCCTAGAACTTAGAACTACTTAAACCTAACTAACCTAAGGACATCACGCACATCCATGCCCGAGGCAGGATTCGAACCTGCGACCGTAGCAGTCGCGCGGTTCCGGACTGAGCGCCTAGAACCGCTAGACCACCGCGGCCGGCTTTTAAGAATCACATGAAGAAATTCGCACTAGAGGTCGGCATTAGCAGTTTCTGCCATTTTCTACAGTTTTAATTGTTATTAGATATAAGGGAGTGTTCTGTGCAACATTTTTAAATGCTTCGCGTTCTACGCATTTAAGTGCTGTATAATACACGACTATTACAGCTATCTGGAATGTATTGTTAATTCTTCAGGTGCAGAATTTTACGAAGAGTAAAATGACATATATTTTTGGAATTGTTGATATGTCTTGTGAGCAGTTAAACCATACTTTATCGGTTGTGCGCCACTGTATTCCTTGAAACAGAAAATGATCTTTTACCGTGGAACATGTGATACTTGCAAATGAACTGACTTTCTTTAATATTTGAACAGTTTTACGGATATCGAAAATGGAAGTTTTTGTTAGCTTCCAGTAGCTTCAAAAGGTATTTCACTTGCAACTGGTTTTTAATAATACTGGTGCTTAATTTGATTTCATTACTGATTATTGCTGTACACTAGAGTAGTAACGCAACAGACAGATGCGTAAATACAGCACTGACAAGATTTTCTCGACGACAAAGCTTTCAAATTTCAGTGGAATATTTGTCCCTTGGCAGATGACCATTCTGCTCCTTTGAACCACTTTTGGAGGAACCTTAATTTTCCAGCTTTATTTTCGTAATTTGAGAAAAAGACTGCAGGGTATATAACGTAAATGCCATCAATTACAAATGTAATAGGGAAATATATTAAACTTCTATTACAGGGCAGGGTAGAGGCTGTAGTCATAAAAGTGCACCAAGGTGCCCCACTCTTCCCTGTACCGTTACCTTAATACAACAACTACTTAGCATAAAATAACTGTTATTGGAAGAAATGAGTTTATAATTTTTTCGTAATTTTAAAGCTTCACTATATGCAACATGTTTGAAATAATTCTGATGTGATGTGCTTATTTCGTTTGAAAAGGTCAGTACTTTTAAGTTTGTTTTGATTTCTTTTGACTAATAAAGTGGTATCTACTTGTTGCACTAGTTCAGATGGCGAGTTACCTACTTGTGATTTCCCGAATAAACCAACTATTAACAATCATAAGTATATTTATTTGCAAAGAAATACGCAGTATGTTGAAATATGCAAGAATTACACTCCTGGAAATTGAAATAAGAACACCGTGAATTCATTGTCCCAGGAAGGGGAAACTTTATTGACACATTCCTGGGGTCAGATACATCACATGATCACACTGACAGAACCACAGGCACATAGACACAGGCAACAGAGCATGCACAATGTCGGCTCTAGTACAGTGTATATCCACCTTTCGCAGCAATGCAGGCTGCTATTCTCCCATGGAGACGATCGTAGAGATGGTGGATGTAGTCCTGTGGAACGGCTTGCCATGCCATTTCCACCTGGCGCCTCAGTTGGACCAGCGTTCGTGCTGGACGTGCAGACCGCGTGAGACGACGCTTCATCCAGTCCCAAACATGCTCAATGGGGGACAGATCCGGAGATCTTGCTGGCCAGGGTAGTTGACTTACACCTTCTAGAGCACGTTGGGTGGCACGGGATACATGCGGACGTGCATTATCCTGTTGGAACAGCAAGTTCCCTTGCCGGTCTAGGAATGGTAGAACGATGGGTTCGATGACGGTTTGGATGTACCGTGCACTATTCAGTGTCCCCTCGACGATCACCAGTGGTGTACGGCCAGTGTAGGAGATCGCTCCCCACACCATGATGCCGGGTGTTGGCCCTGTGTGCCTCGGTTGTATGCAGTCCTGATTGTGGCGCTCACCTGCACGGCGCCAAACACGCATACGACCATCATTGGCACCAAGGCAGAAGCGACTCTCATCGCTGAAGACGACACGTCTCCATTCGTCCCTCCATTCACGCCTGTCGCGACACCACTGGAGGCGGGCTGCACGATGTTGGGGCGTGAGTGGAAGACGGCCTAACGGTGTGCGGGACCGTAGCCCAGCTTCATGGAGACGGTTGCGAATGGTCCTCGCCGATACCCCAGGAGCAACAGTGTCCCTAATTTGCTGGGAAGTGGCGGTGCGGTCCCCTACGGCACTGCGTAGGATCCTACGGTCTTGGCGTGCATCCGTGCGTCGCTGCGGTCCGGTCCCAGGTCGACGGGCACGTGCACCTTCCGCCGACCACTGGCGACAACATCGATGTACTGTGGAGACCTCACGCCCCACGTGTTGAGCAATTCGGCGGTACGTCCACCCGGCCTCCCGCATGCCCACTATACGCCCTCGCTCACAGTCCGTCAACTGCACATACGGTTCACGTCCACGCTGTCGCGGCATGCTACCAGTGTTAAAGACTGCGATGGAGCTCCGTATGCCACGGCAAACTGGCTGACACTGACGGCGGCGGTGCCCAAATGCTGCGCAGCTAGCGCCATTCGACGGCCAACACCGCGGTTCCTGGTGTGTCCGCTGTGCCGTGCGTGTAATCATTGCTTGTACAGCCCTCTCGCAGTGTCCGGAGCAAGTATGGTGGGTCTGACACACCGGTGTCAATGTGTTCTTTTTTCCATTTCCAGGAGTGTATTTTCATCATACGCTACTATGGTGAATTTTCAGAAATGAACTGTTGTTAATTCACTTTTTCACCCTCAAAAATACTACAAAATTTGAGAAACAATAGTCACTGTTAGAAGTTATTCACTGCATCCTCAGATGATAATTTAAACCTTTCTGGATGCCCTTGATGTGGTAGGTTTTCATAAATAGGCCGATATCCCGATCCTAATGGGGGAAGCACTTACTTTGACCAGGGATATCAAATGACTGTGTTTTTCCTTTGTTATAAGCAGCAGGGATATGTACAAAGATTTGACGTCTGATAATGAGACCTTGTTGATTTAGCTTGCTTTCTTGTTAGGGTCTAAAGACTCCAAACTTCTCATCAACGTGTTTTTTAAGATGCATAACAATTGGAACCTGTTTTGTGGAGTTCAGCCGGTATATCCTCTGCTATGCGACTGCCTTTCCGTTCACTTCTTCTTTCCTAACTGTCATGTGGCGATTCAAAGGATAATTCCAGTCGATAAGCTTCTCGTGGGTTATCTCGGGGACAACATAAGTTGTGTCAGTCTTTCTTCTTGCACTTCTAGCAGTAATCGTCCACTCAGCAAGTCAGTTCATGTTTCCTACTCTTTTTGTTTCGGCAGTGATTGCGATTACATATAGTCACATTCTATTTCACTATCACCAAAGACCATGAATTTTAGATCAACGATTTCTAGGTTCCTGAAGAGCGGTCAAGCACGTTGCAGCAACAAATTTGTTTGATTTATGACCCCCACAGCCGTAGGTAAAACAGAAAATGTGGTTTACCATTACAGAGAGAGATTTAAAGTATTCGCGGAAACAGTTTACTATCTCACAATTTCCTCGTTTTCCCCGTATTTACGACCACATGAAATAATCAACTTGTTTTGACTTCGTGTCGTACACTGTGAAATTAAAAGATTTCAATCATTGCTCGTAAAATAATGTATTGTTGATGGAATCAGTTTTGCCAACAAAACTAGCAGGAGATCGAAGCTGTAATTTACAAAAGTACCATCTGAGTTTTGTGCTCTCTCCTTGCCTTGTTTCTCCTCCCCCTCGTCGCTGTCTTTTGGTAATAGGAGTTATAATTAGGTGTAAGTTCATAATTTTTGACCCCATAGGTATTGTAGGTCAGGGGTAGACGACACTGATCTCTTTTCTTCATGTAAATATGGGACTTCGCTGCTTCAGGACCATTTCTGTACGCTCAGATCAGTGCAGGGCGTACACGAGTGTCATATTAACTGATGGACTTAGGAATTTTATTTTGATCCCAGAGCGTCAATAGTAGGATTCAACAAACTCTAGACGTTCAGTGTTATTCCTCGCAGTATCAAAAATACAGGCGAAGAGATTTTCTGTACGTGACGCCCCTTTTGTCTTCTTCACTTGTTTTATGGGAGGTCCTTTTCTTCGTCTCCATGTCCACAACACCTTTACGGATTCCAATTGTACTTAAAAACATGTTCATACAAACTAAGACGCGTTCTGTTCTTGGTGGCAAGTAGAAGACAACAGTTAAGTTTCTTTTTAATTCTCTTGATTGCCAGTCTTTTTGAAGTTCTTGTCTTTGTTACTGTGAATGAAGTCTCTCTTTCTCTAATACGTCTCAAATTTATATAATCTTTCTACTATGTTCAGCGTTTCGACATGAGTAAAGTTTTTATAGCACTTCCTTATTCAGTTCTGGGAACACGCACTTTTCTGGATAAGATTCTCCGCTCTACCGTGTAATGCTGCAAACCTTTTTTATCCACTGTTCTTGATGTTATAACTTTTTTCTAGCGTTGCTTGTTCTTTGAACGTGTTTCTTCCATGCCTTCTAGTTTTGTTCTTTAAAAGGCTACGTATCAGTAATGCCATCTTGGCAACGGCCTTGCCACAGTGGATACACCGGTTCCTGTGAGATCACCGAAGTTAAGCGCTGTCGGGCGTGGTCGGCACTTGGATGGATGACCATCCAGGCCACCATGCGCCGTTGCCACAAAAAAAAAATAAAAAATAAAAAAGCCTGTCCGGTTGGCCGTGCGGTCTAACGCACGGCTTTCCGGGCGGGAAGGAGCGCCTGGTCCCCGGCACGAATCCGCCCGGCGGATGTGTGTCGAGGTCCGGTGAAACGGCCAGTCTGTGGATGGTTTTTAGGTGGTTTTCCATCTGCCTCGGCGAATGCGGGCTGGTTCCCCTTATTCCATCTCAGTTACACTATGTCGGCGATTGCTGCGCAAACAATTTCTCCAAGTACGAGTACACCACCATTACTCTATCACGCAAACATAGGGGTTACACACGTCTGGTGTCAGACGTTCCGTGGGGAGTCCACCGGGGGCCGAACCGCACAATAACCCTGCGTTCGGTGTGGGGCGGCGGAGGGGTGAAGTGGACTGCGGTAGTCGTCGTTGTGGACCACTGCGGCTGCGGCGGGGACGGAGCCTCTCCGTCGTTTCTAGGCCCCGGTTAACATACAATACATACAATACAATGCCATCATCAGCTGCTCTTTCCAATTGCTTTTGTTTTACGTCGTTAGTATCCGCTGGCTTTAATTGCTTCAAATTAATTATATGAGTGCGTGGTGTCCGTTCTTTCGGACATGTCCGAAAGAACACACAGAATTCACAGCTGTGATGAATATTAAGTAAATTGAGGGTGGAGGCGAGAGAAGGGAAATGAGAGGAAAGAAACTATTGATGTCAGCTGCATCGGGAGTTTATGCAGAATCAGCGGCTTCGAGTAAAAGTGTGTTCCGGACCGGGATTCGAACGCCGTATCTCCTGATTACTAGGAAACAGCGTTAACCACTGAGCAATCCAGACACAGTGTTTATAGCGCAAGGGCTATTTACGTAGAATTCTTCAAATTAACACTCGCTCTTCTTTGTGGCTCTTCATCTGATTCATCATTAGATGAGGGTTGATATTTCGAAATAGGAGAAGGGATATCAGATGACGAATATGAATTAAGTATGTCGTCACTGGCAAGCAAAGTAGAAGGCAAAGTGGCTGATTGTGGTCGTTTTTTCCCTCGGGACTTGCAAAGAATTAATGGCACCTACAGAAGAACAGAAACTTGTTTTGGTACATTGTCTGTTTCGCACTTAAAAGATCCCTTACTATTCAGCTTAACACACTTTATAAGAAATTAAAAAGATCATTTGTAATGTTTCCTCTTAGTATCGGTAGAAAATGAATAAAACAGTAAAGAGAAATAAAGCGTCGCATTGCGATTTCAGAACCACGGTACTTCAGAAGAGTACTGTAATATATATCAGCATGGGACTCTAAATTCCGTATAACAACTTCTACCATTTTTTCCTTCTGGAACTTATGGCTAAAAAATTGATGCTATAAGAGGGCTCTGAAATCAGAAACACACACCTAATTTTTTCAGTCATTACAGCATGAACTGGGGAAACACGTAAAGCATGGGAGGAAACAGTGCTTGCCAATCATTGTTGACAATGTTGTTGTGGTCTTCAGTCCTGAGACTGGTTTGATGCAGCTCTCCATGCTACTCTATCCTGTGCAAGCTTCTTCATCTCCCAGTATCTACTGCAACCTACATCCTTCTGAATCTGCTTAGTGTATTCATCTCTTGGTCTCCCTCTACGATTCTTACCCTCCACACTGCCCTCCAATGCTAAATTTGTGATCCCTTGATGCCTCAAAACATGTCCTACCAACCGATCCCTTCTTCTAGTCAAGTTGTGCCACAAACTTCTCTTCTCCCCAATCCTATTCAATACCTCCTCATTAGTTACGTGATCTACCCACCTTATCTTCAGCATTCTTCTGTAGCACCACATTTCGAAAGCTTCTATTCTCTTCTTGTCCAAACTAGTTATCGTCCATGTTTCACTTCCATACATGGCTACACTCCATACAAATACTTTCAGAAACGACTTCCTGACACTTAAATCAATACTCGATGTTAACAAATTCCTCTTCTTGAGAAACGCTTTCCTTGCCATTGCCAGTCTACATTTTATATCCTCTCTACTTCGACCATCATCGGTTATTTTACTCCCTAAATAGCAAAACTCCTTTACAACTTTAAGTGTCTCATTTCCTAATCTAATTCCCTCAGCATCACCCGACTTAATTCGGCTACATTCCATTATCCTCGTTTTGCTTTTGTTGATGTTCATCTTATATCCTCCTTTCAAGACACTGTCCATTCCATTCAACTGCTCTTCCAAGTCCTTTGCTGTCTCTGACAGAATTACAATGTCATCAGCGAACCTCAAAGTTTTTACTTCTTCTCCATGAATTTTAATACCTACTCCGAATTTTTCTTTTGTTTCCTTTACTGCTTGCTCAATATACAGATTGAATAACATCGGGGAGAGGCTACAACCCTGTCTTACTCCTTTCCCAACCACTGCTTCCCTTTCATGCCCCTCGACTCTTATAACTGCCATCTGGTTTCTGTACAAACTGTAAATAGCCTTTCGCTCCCTGTATTTTACCCCTGCCACCTTCAGAATTTGAAAGAGAGTATTCCAGTTAACATTGTCAAAAGCTTTCTCTAAGTCTACAAATGCTAGAAACGTAGGTTTGCCTTTTCTTAATCTTTCTTCTAAGATAAGTCGTAAGGTCAGTATTGCCTCACGTGTTCCAACATTTCTACGGAATCCAAACTGATCTTCCCCGAGGTCGGCTTCTACCAGTTTTTCCATTCGTCTGTAAAGAATTCGCGTTAGTATTTTGCAGCTGTGACTTATTAAACTGATAGTTCGGTAATTTTCACATCTGTCAACACCTGCTTTCTTTGGGATTGGAATTATTATATTCTTCTTGAAGTCTGAGGGTATTTCGCCTGTCTCATACATCGTGCTCACCAGATGGTAGAGTTTTGTCATGACTGGCTCTCCCGAGGCCATCAGTAGTTCTAATGGAATGTTGTCTACTCCCGGGGCCTTGTTTCGACTCAGGTCTTTCAGTGCTCTGTCAAACTCTTCACGCAATATCTTATCTCCCATTTCGTCTTCATCTACATCCTCTTCCATTTCCATAATATTGTCCTCAAGTACATCGCCCTTGTATAAACCCTCTATATACTCCTTCCACCTTTCTGCCTTCCCTTCTTTGCTTAGAACTGGGTTTCCATCTGAGCTCTTGATATTCATACAAGTGGTTCTCTTCTCTCCAAATGTCTCTTTAATTTTCCTGTAGGCAGTATCTATCTTACCCCTAGTGAGACAAGCCTCTACATCCTTACATTTGTCCTCTAGCCATCCCTGCTTAGCCATTTTGCACTTCCTGTCAATCTCATTTTTGAGACGTCTGTATTCCTTTTTGTCTGCTTCATTTACTGCACTTTTGTATTTTCTCCTTTCATCAATTAAATTCAATATTTCTTCTGTTACCCAAGGATTTCTATTAGCCCTCGTCTCTTTGACAATATAGACGATATATTTACCCACAACCAACAACGTTATTATTGCACTTGGCCTACTGTGACCTTTACTGGAAACACGCGGTTATGTTACAGTAAATGAAAACCATATCCATTTCCTTTGACCCTTGTAAACACAGTGGGATTCTGAATAGCTTCACGAGGCTGTTGTCTGGTCGTTAGAATAATAGAGCACATTCTGTTGGGCTTGAAGCGCACAGGTAAACACACAAGCCGACAGAAATGCCTTCACTTCCAGGCGCAATAATGTGGTATTGTGGTTGAATGGTACGTAAATATCCAAATATTGTACGCTAGTTACGTATTACAACTAGGTAACTCAAAAAATCTACTTCTAGCATAATGGATATCTCACCTTTGGAACGGCGCAACTGGGCAACTCAAACACTTTACATCACAGAAATACTCTCGTGTTAAATACACACCTATTTTTTGAAATGCATATTGTGCCCCAACAGTAAATCCTGAGAGACATCCAGTTGTAGCATTGAATAGAGCACATCTACGCAACATTATCTGTAGTGTTTCTATTTATTAAAAGCTCAAGTTAAAACAGGTATAATTCACATTCAAAAACAGACTTTATGTTACCTATGCGGAGTTTCAATCACGTTTCTAGAAAAAGTCAAACTTCCAAATGGATTTTCTACCGATAGGTACTGGCTTGTTTCTCAGCCTATAGAAGTGTTAGATAAACGGCCATGGTATCAGTGTGTCATGTGTCTGTACAACTACAATAGCGTTCGCAATAAAAGGTGATATAAATATGCCACGGTAAGGTCACGCTGCAAATTTGTTTGGAAGGACGTTAGTTACTGTAAATATATGTGAATAGTTTAGTTGCAGATCAATTTACAGTAAGAGGGTGGTTGTTAAATTGAATTCCAAAGTAATAATAGATGACAGAAAAAATAAAACAATAAATAACTAAACTTATGAAACTCATAACTCGGTACTAACGCTGTGGAATGTTCAGATGAGTAATAATAAATCTGTAAATAAATCATTACCATACCTGTAGTCCAGGTATATTAAGAGAGACGTTACACAATACACAATTCCATTTAAGACATCATTCTTGCTTCAGTATCTTTGTTGACACAAGAATAAAAAATATTAATTATGCAGTAACGACTTAATTATGCAACAACATTATGTGCCCTTCGTACTATGATTTGCCGCAAACGTTATTGCGATATCTTGAACCGTTCACAAAATAAAAGGTCTGCACGTTTTAGGTGATTCAACCTGCATAAGTTCACTTACAAGTTTCTAAGGTGAAGGTATTTCCCTCTGGTTGTTCCTATCCGCACTTATTTAGACCCTTGTTTAAAATGTCTCATATTGTTGAATTTGATCTGATAGTATTCGTTCTTACTTTAAATTTTCATTTTCTTATTTTGGCCAGTACATAATAAATATATTCTCTGAATTCATGTATCTACTAAAAGTGAATAATTTTACGATTACATAATCATTATTATTGTTATTGTTATTTCATTACAATTGTCTCTGTGCGTAACATATCTTTATCAGTTACTATATATAATAAGTTCTTAAAAATCTAAATGCTACCTATATCATAAGTATAGACAACTGGTCCGTAGGAATCAATAAATAATTAACCGAGTATTACTACACATTGCTACTACGAATTATCTGCAGCTCTGTTAGTTACACAATTCAAAGCGAACTGCCAGCCGACGACCTTGAACGTTTTACACCATGAAGCTATTACACACCCAGATAACTTAAGTAAACCTGGCAAAGGGTGTGGTGGAAGCCTATGCTCATTTTCTTTATTTCTTTATCTGTTATTTAGTCTTACCTGACCTTCAAGGACTTATTTACCTCGTGTGAGCAAGTACGCTAATCACGAATTTCACGAACACAGTTATACAAATTTATCACTTTCATACCTTTTACTGCTTCAGTTACTACTTACTGGGCATGTATTTCAGTTGACACTACGATCAGGCACAATGCAATGGAACATTTATCTGTGTTTGTGACACGCTAACAAATCCATTTGCCGTGGTGTTGATTTCTGGAGCCTTGTACGAGAGGCGTTTGAAAAGTCCATGAAAAAGTCCTAGAGATGACACCACCGGCCCGTATAGAGGTCGTGTTTAGTTAGTAGCATCTTTGGAAAGAACGCACACCAAATTTCAGCCGTATTGGTCTATTTCTTTGTGTTTGGAATTCGTGTGAATCAAGGAAGTCTAGTAATTGTCAAGAAATGGACGAAAAAGAATTGCTTTATGAATGGCAAAACACCTCAGGAGAGTAACGAGAAGCTTTGTAAACATTACGGTGACTCTGCACCTTCGATTAGAACAGTTTATAAGTGGTTTCAAAATTTTTGGAGTGGCCATATGGGCACAAGTGATGCTGAACGTTCTGGACGCCCTGTGGAGGTTACAACTCCAGAAATCATTGATAAAATCCGTGGTATGGTGATGGATGACAGAAGAGTTAAGGTGCGTGAGATTGCTAGTGCTGTGGGCATCTCAAATGAACGGGTATATAATATTTTGCATAAACATTTGGACATGAGAAAACTATCCGCAAGATGGGTTCCGCGATTGCTCACTCCTGATCAAAAACGGAATCGTGTGAAGTGTTGCAAGGATGGTTTGCAGCTGTTCAGGAAGAATCCGCAGGGCTTTAACCGTCGTTTCGTCACTGTTGATGAAAGATGGGTACATTACTATACTCCTGAGACCAAAGAACAATCTAAAAAATGGGTTACCAAGGGAGAATCTGCACCAAAAAAGGCGAAGACCATGCCTTCGCCCGGAAAGGTTATGGCGACTGTCTTATGGGATTCGCAAGGGGATAATCTTCATCGACTATCTGGGAAAGGGTAAAATTATCGTAGGTGCATATTATACATCGTTAGTGGACCGTCTGAAAATCGAGCTGCAAGGAAAACACCGGCGATTGAACCGCAAAAAAGTCCTTTTCCATCACGACAATGCACCAGCACACACCTCAGCAGTTGTGGTAGCAAAATTAATGGAAATAGGAATCCAACTCGTTTCACATCCCCCCTATTCTCCAGACGTGGCTCCCTCGGACTACTATTTGTTCCCCATTTTGAAGAAATCGCTGGCGGGACAAAGAATTTATTCAAACGAGGAGGTGATTGCAGCAACTAATAGCTATTTTGCACACTTGGACAATTCGTATTATTCGTAAGGTATCAACAAATTAGAACAGCGTTGGACGAAGTGTATAAGTCTAAAAGGAGACTATGTCGAAAAATAAAAAAGGTTTACCCCAAACACGCAAGTAGTTTTTATTTTTACATGTACTTTTCAAAAGTCCCTCGTAGCTGACACCAACGACAGTTTTCACGGCTACTGCAAAGAGACTTTTAGTAGCGTTCTGATTATGCTGAAATTCTTATTGTATGGCCAGGTATCTAAAGTAAGCAGTCCGATGATGCTATGGGTTACAGAGATCAGAATAATTTACTGTTGGAAAGGAAATTGCCAATAAAATGAAAACTGCAACTCACCACATTTATTTGTACTTTTTTTATTGCTGAAATGTTGCGACCCACTTGGGAAATACGAGCATATTTACTTATTTGTGGTGCTTCTTGCCATAAACCCTCTTCAGAGGCGTTTGCTCAACCAGAAATTGTTGCAGCAGTGTTCCAGAAATGTTTATGTCTGTGTCAATACGATTTGTCATTGTTCTTGTTCATAAACTTAAGTTCAAAGCAATTACTTAGCCGACGCACAAAACTGTAACACTTTCTCTTACGAAGCTAAAGTATCTTGCTCTCTCTGTCTCTCTATCAAGTAGTGCGCCAAATGGTTCTAACACTGCTGCGTTGTTTTTCATCCTCTGCTGACTATTGCCCGCATCTCGTGGTCGTGCGGTAGCGTTCTCGCTTCCCACGCCCGGGTTCCCGGGTTCGATTCCCGGCGGGGTCAGGGATTTTCTCTGCCTCGTGATGGCTGGGTGTTGTGTGCTGTCCTTAGGTTAGTTAGGTTTAAGTAGTTCTAAGTTCTAGGGGACTTATGACCACAGCAGTTGAGTCCCATAGTGCTCAGAGCCATTTGAACCATTTTGCTGACTATTCTTTTTCTACGCGGTCACTTCATGTTTCACGTACAAACTTTTTGGATTTATAAATCAATGGATTCTTGTAACAAATTAGGATATCAGCGACAAGTAAACGCGAGGAAAAGCTGTTACGTGGAGTATAAGCTGAAGAAAAGCACGAAATCTTTGTTACTCATGTTATGTTAGCATTCCAGACCAGCAATATGAATATATAAAGAAGTGGACTGAAGCAAGACAAGTGGGGAAATTAACTATGAAATACTTGTAAAGCAATTTTTGATCTAATGTTACGCAACAATGCCTCTACTTGACAAAGAGTAACACAGAATTTTTTAAAAGAATTGTTTCGTAAGAAGTCGATTATTTCTTAAAGCGCTCTGCAGAATCCTGGCAGTAATGATGCAGGGATAAAGTAAGACTTACCTCCGGTTTATTGGTTGTGTAAGACGACGTAGACAGATGAATGTTATTTAGCCTCAGGTGTGTCTCCATTTTAAATTTAAGAACATGCAGCTCACTGGACTTTTTTCTCCTTTAGGGGAGTAAAGTTTCTTCTCACAATATACTGTCAGTCCCTAATGAAATACGCTTTGAAACGGATTTTCGTGGAAGTTTAATAATGTGTGCTGATGCAGATGATTAAGACATTTATAACGGCACGCATAGAGCCGCGTAAATAATCTTTCGTCTGACGCTGCACACGTGACTGGAACGGAAAACATCCTAATGTATGTGGGACGATAAAAAGTATTGCACATTACTGTGACTCCCAGGCTTCTGATATATATGTAGAGACATTACACATAGATAGAGTTCAAGTTGATGTGTGGCACACACTGTCCATTATCTCAAGGGCTTTGAATTTTCTCTGAGAAAAGGTTACAATATATTATTTGTATGAGATTATCAGTTTACTACACTGATAAACAACTTCTTAAGAAACAGAATGGTTTACGCCAGTATGATCACGCCGGCATGATAGGTCCAAAGGCTTTTTGTGCTTAGATTAAGGATAAAAGACGTCAGATATCAAACATTTCATTTATGCAAACGGCACGACTTTCACTAAGAGTGATTGGGGTTTGAGGTCGGTGGAGTGCATATTAAAGGTACGGATATTGGCAGCTGGGGACATTCAGCCACCAAATAATTGTTAAAATTCATGGCGAAATCTTCAGCTGTCATTTGCGAGTGTAGCCCAGAAAGTAATGCACCGCATTTTTTTCTTCGACGACTCTTTATTGAACACAATGAAAATAACACACGCGAAATAATGGTGTTTTAACTACACACCCTATTTTTTCAAGTAATCTCCATCCCTTTCTATGGGCTTCCTCGAGCGCGAAACAAGGGCGAGTATGCCCTGTCGGTACCAATACTCGTCTTGCTGGCTGTGTGAATCACCTCCACATCGTCCTCAAAATGTCTCGCGAATGACAACATCAGCTCTCTACAACATGTCAGGTGTGGCAGCCGTGTCATGGACTATGCGGCTGATCCCGGCGGAGGTTCGAGTCCTCCCTCGGGCATGGGTGTGTGTGTTTGTCCTTAGGATAATTTAGGTTAAGTAGTGTGTAAGCTTAGGGACTGATGATCTTAGCAGTTAATTCCCATAAGATTTCACACACATTTGAACATTTTTTGTGACAGCCGTGGATGGTCTCTCCTACCGCTGCAAATCGTGGAGATCCGCCGAACCGGCTTCTGATGACCTCACCCTCCGAGCCCAGTTACTAACTGTACTTATGTCCACAGCAGATGCTCCACAGACTTTGCCCAAGTGTTTGTGAATATTCCCCACGGTTTCTTTCCCTGCAGTGAGAAATTCAATGACGGCACGTTGCTTGTAACGTACATCACCTACAGACGCCATTTTTAAACTGTCTTGCAGTTGCGCTATCTGTCGGAAGTGACGTAAACTTGGCGCCCTCACTCAGGAGACTTGAAATAGTACGTATTATACGTAGCGTTTCGCATTCGTAGCATTGTTTTCGGCTGAGAAAAAAATGCTGTGCCTTACTTTCTGGAAAACCCCCGTATGTTGCACAATTCACTACTAGTTTTGGTCAATGACAATTATCAAGTTTAGCTGGCATAAACAACAGGAAAGTTAAACCATGATTGAACAAAAGTAATTTGCTCTTTCAAGCCCACCACAGTACGTAAAAATTTCTCACAATAATAACTATGTACGATAAGTTCCGTCAAGAAGCAAGTCCACGATGACAGCTAGTAACACACTGGTTCAGTGTGTTACTATGATAGCTGGAACTTTCAACATGAAATTTAACAATATTAAAAATGTTGTCGTCTTGTTCGTTCCAGTCAGTGTTTTTGCAATAACCGACAGGGATCGGGGTCTCCATTCTCATCTTGCTTTGGATTTCTGAATTAAATACTTTAAGGTTTTCGGTTCCAGCTGATCGTAGCTAGTGAAAAAGTTTAGTCGTCATTACAGTTTTGGTTTCTTGTCAGTGATATGTTCTTTTTCTAGGCATGAGGGAAAGTAGTGTGTGCTCTTACTTGTTTTGTCTTAAGGCACTGTAATACTCCATTCCAATTAGTATGCGGCAAAGTTTAACATCAAATAAAGTAAGTGGTTGTTATGTATAATTATTCACCATTCTTGCACTACTTATGATTGGGAGGAAATAATTACAAACAAAATACGTCCCGCTGATCTTTCTGTCTTATTTCCTGCAAGCTGCTTAAGATCATGTTTGTTATAATATGATGGAAACATATTTCTTCGCTTTTTTCATCATTTACTAGCCTCAGATCAGCTGTCCACGACACAACAGACAAGTGAGGCAAATGATAAACATCTTCAGATGAGAGGCATAACAACTTTCAAGTAGTAAGTTATTCACAGACGACTGGTATACTAATTTTATAATTCAAAAACTGAACACAGACTCTCAGAATTGGTGTGCAACAGCCATATTTATAATCATGCGTCTCCTGTGAGAGTTTCTCGAAACAAAAACTTTGTAATTTTAATCATTTTACAAATAATACATAAACTTTGACAAAGTATAAATTTTTAGAAATCTGAATATTACTGTTACAAGAACATAGTACTGGTTATTCGAATCTTATTCAGTTGTACGAAAAAGCATTCTAGGATGCGAGAGTTTTTATCATCAATAACTTTTCAATGAAGTGTTATTGGAAAAAAGGTTGTTCTTCCAAAAGTGGTTAAAAGGAACTTTCACCTGGACATGTTAAGGCTGACGGAAATAATTTTTAGCTGTACTGAAATTTTAGGTATTACATATTTTGTATATTTCGTAATTTTATCATTCTTTTCTTTAAAAAAAGCTTTTAATAAAGCTAACTGCACTGCTAACTAAACACTAAATAATGAAGGTTAATGTGAAAAATCTTTAGTAAAATTTGGACAGTTTCTGGAATGCATTGATTATACTATGTGCGTTTAATAGACAGTATAAAAAAAAATAAAGTGTCATTTCCATCATTAGTTCCCTCTTTGTATTTTATTACTTTCTTTATTTTAAAATAAGTGGTATGGCGACGAACATTAATTACTATATATTTATGATATCTGTTGTACTTGACTGTACATCAGAAGAAATGCTTTCGTTGATTGCAATACATGGTGAAAGAAATAATTAGTTATATAGGATCACACGTATCGCTTCATTCAGATATAACTTAGTATCCAGAGTTTATAAACATTGCCATCGACTACTACAGAAAAGGAAATTTACCTACCTGCCTGTTACATTTCAGCACTCAAGCACTGAAGGTGAACGTGGCGTACCTCCAAAGGAGAATAATTAGGGGATATTCCAAGAATTCTCTGTGGTTACTGGAGCAAACCTGGGTTCTAGAACTGATCGCCAGGTCGTAGCACGGTGTTGGTAGGGGTGGTGGCGAGCACCGCCCTAATCTTCTCATGTCGGCGGTGGATCCAGGTGTGCCTGACATTTGAATGCGAGTGAGCAGCAGCCTTCACCATCACTGCCTGATGCAATGCTTACCCCTATGTATCTTCGTTTCTCCACACCGGCTAGAACTCGGCAATAGGCACCATACTTGCTAAATGTTGAAACTGCTGCAAATAGAGTCCTTCACTTACTTGCAGGCATGACGATTTTGCTCCAGAAATGACTGTAGCTGGGCTAAGTGCGTAGCAAAAGGGAAGGGTGCATAAGGACAGATGTTTCTACAAACTTGCGTTTTAATTAAAGGAAGAAGGAAGGAAGATTAGGATTCAACACCTCCTCTAGATAGAGGTCATTGAGGATGGAAAGTAACTATACATATGGAGAGAAATGCTTTTGTGTTCTTCAGTGAACAATGGGCTTGAAACAGTGTAACCTCCCCACAAAATTGTATAAATAATATGAATATGATTCTAATTTTAGTGTAACCTCAGAACAAAATTGGTTCCCATTTATAACCTCCCTACAGAAATTCATTCACATTTAACCTCCACACAAAATTTGTTTCCCATTTAATGTACCCACAAAATTCTTTTCTCGTCTATTGTAAGCTCGAAACAGAAAAATTCCTAAACCTCGTAATAAAAAATAAATTCAGTAACCTGGTAAATTTTGGACGACAGCAGTGCTGCGTCATGGCCTTGTAAGATCATTCTGAATAAAAAAGGAAAAATTGTTACCTCAATAAAATTGTCGAATATATCTGCTCTTACAATAAATTTTTCCGGCACAGCTCTGTGCAATGCTGGCCGATAGATTGGTCATTTATGAAAGGAAGCAATTGATTTTTCTTTTGCAACAATCGGAATGATCATGGATTGGAGAAATTAGTAAATTCTTTAAATTGAAATGAATGCTTGTTAGATGTTACTTTATATGACAAAGATTATTATTAGGACATTTTTAAAAGATTTACATGGGAGTTCAGATAACATTACTAGATATGCGCGAGGCTGCTTTTTACCTTATACAATAATACTCAGGCTCCGGCATCGCTGCACCGCGACCGACCAGCCAACACGATACACCAGACCAGACCAGAGCAGACTCCAGACTAGCGCAGACAAGCGCAGGCTAGCAACAACTTACTGCTACAGCTACACAGTTCCTACTCAGTCAACACTGCTCTCTGGTCAGCGATTCTCTTATGCCTTGCATATCGCAGGCAGCGCATGAGCAATACATAAAATTACATCTGCTCGGACCTCTTACATAAAATTACATCTGCTCGGACATCTTACAACAGAAACGGAAACACTGGCAAAACTGTACGAAATAGGTAATAATACATTCTAAGACTGCATGGGAATCTTTTAACAGAAAAATAAAACCAGATGGAAACGAGGATCTGTCACCAACGCAAGCAAGATAGAGTGACCAACAATTATAGCTCGTAACCATAGCCTATCTCTGGCTAGAAGAAAACTCGAACACACTGAAATTATTTATAAGTTACTGGAAAGAGCAGGCGTGGGACTAGTAAGGAGAAAAATTCACAAGGAGACGAAACTCCCGACGTAGGTTCTTCACCTGACTTTGTCTCAAGGACACCGGGAAAGGTTTCCGCGTTGCGGCGGGTTCGATGGCGGTGCACGACTACTAAAATCGCAGTGTGGTTGTTAAAATTAATGTTCCGAAAATCGTGGCTTAACGTGCAAAGGAATGCTTGAATTACTGTGATAGCTACACTTAACAGACATGCACATCTGTCTGTACGGCATCAGAAGAGAGATAGAGATGGGCGCCCGGGAGACCAACTGCTGTTCTAGTTTTGGTTCACCTACTTTGTCCTAGTCAGGACGTCTAGTCTCCACCAACATCTCATTTGAACACAGGGGAGCCACAGAGTGAGGCAGAGGCGTGGTGCGCTCGCAGTTTTGTAGACCTTCATTCCAGCAAACAGGAGACTGTCCTGGTCTTCACGCTCTCAACCCGCTAATGCGGATGCCCCGCCAGCAACTTCAGTCCCCCCCCCCCCCCCCCCCCCCCCGTCCCCGGACAAAGGCAGGACCACAGTAACCGTGGCAACTACTGTGAGTGGGGCAAGGAAGCCTCAGTGAAATAGCCACGTTCAAACGAAATACAGCTGCTATATTGTAGATTTTAATTAATCATTTAACAATAATGCCATCCAGAAGAAACATCGGTACAGTAACTCCTGTACCTTACGATGTTACTGACAGTCGCCGTTGTTCAGTCCAAAGCGAGTAAATATGTAAAATTCTTGTACCTGGAGTACACTGAAGCGCCAAAGAAACTGGCATTGGCGTGCGTATTCAAATACAGAGAAATGTTAACAGGAAGAATACGGGACTGTGGTCGGCAACGCCTGTATACGACAACAAGTGTCTAGGTCGGTTACTGATGCTACAATGGCGGGTTATCAAGATTTAAGTGAGTTTGAACGTGGTGTTGTAGTCGGCGCATGAGCGATGGGGCACAGCATCTCCGAGGTGCTGATGAAGTAGGGATTTTCCCGTGCGAGCATTTCACGAGTGTACCGTGAATATCAGGAATCCGGTAAAACATCAAATCTTCGACATCACTGCGGCCGGACAAAGATCCTTCAAGAACGGGACCAACGACGACTGAAGAGAATCGTTCAACGTGACAGAAGTGAAACCCTTCCTCAAATTAGTGCAGATTTCAAAACTGGGCCATCAATAACTGTCAGCGTGCAAACTATTCAAAGAAATATTATCGATATGGGCATTCAGAGCCGAAGGCCCACTCGTGTACCCGTGATGACGGCACGACAGAAAGCTTTACGCCTCGCCTGGGCCCGTCGACACCGAAATTGGAATGTTGATGATGGAAACATGTTGCCTGGGCGGACGAGTATCGTTTCAAATTTTATCGAGCGGATGGACGCGCACGGATATTCAGGCACCTTCATGAATCTATGGACTCTGCATGTCAGCAGGGGACTGTTAAAGTTGGTGCAGGCTCTATAATGGTGTCAGGCGGGTAGAGTTGGAGTGATATGGGACCCCTGATACGTCTAGATACGACTCTGATAGGTTATACGTAGGTAAACATCCTGTTTGATCATCTGCATCCATACATGTCCATTGTGCATTCCGACAGTCATGGGCAATTCCAGCAGGACAATGCGACATCCCATACGACCAGAATTGTTACAGAGTGCCTCCAGGAACACTTTTCTGAGGTAAACACTTCCGCTGGCCATTATACTCCCCATACATGAACATTATTGAGCATATCTGGAATGCCTTGCAACGTCCTGTCTTGAAGAGATCTCCACCTCTTCGTACTCTAACGGATTTGTGGGCAGCCCTGCAGGATTCATGGTGTCAGTTCCCTGCAGCACTACGTCAGACATTAGTCGAGTCCATACCACATTGTTTTGCGCCACTTCTGCGTGCTCGCGGAGGCTCTACACGATTTTAGGCAGGTGTACCAGTTTCTTTGTCTCTTCAGTGTAATTAACATATCAAAATTTCAATTACTTGACTATATCACTTTAATTTTTATTAGTTAAATGATACCATTATTTGTAAGGAAAGTTGTTGTTATTTGAGATACCACAGTAGCTTTTACTTTCTAAAATTTTATTTCTGTTTCTTTCCTCACTTCGTTGCCTAGTATTTTGCATACTGTACCACGCATCACGTGTCATCTATTTTATTTATTGTGTATGTCATTTTCATGCAGGGAATTAAGAATTTGAAATGTGGAACTTGTTCTTAAGCATGAAATGACCGTTTTGAAACGTGCGTGGTCTTCCTCTTTAAAAGCCATAATGTTAATCTTTATTTGAGAAATACGAAAATCATAGCCGTTGCATATTCGGTCTAGAAGATGTACTGACATTTGCTGATTGTCCTCACTCCCTTGTGAAACTGTCTGGTCGTCAGCTCTTATCAAGATATTTATCCATTTATCTGGTACTATTTTAATGCCTCATTTAACCTTTAATGCCGTGAAAATAGCTAATGAAAAGAATGTGCGATGTGCTACTCTCTTGTCACCGACTTCTTGTCTCCGACTTCTTGGTCTTCTCTCTGTCCGTATTACTATGAATTCTCTTTCTTGATGTTGGCTTTTAAATGACTTGTACTGAGTGTCTTTCTGTAATACTCCATAAAATGTCTCTTCTGAGCAGGCCGAAAGCTTTCTCGTATCCTATAAAACCAATGTGTTTTTCCACATTAAACTCTCTCTTTCTTCTGTGATATGTCTGACTGCTGTAATACTGTCACTGCAAGATCTCCCCAGTCTGCTCTTCCAATAGTAGTGAATCGGCAGTGTTATTAAGACGCTATATTATCTGTGCTTATAGCTTGTAACTGTGTTTTAAGAAGATTTAGTAAACGATATTTTCCTCAATTACTGCCTTCTTCTTTTTTTATAAAGCTGTATTACTGCAACTGTTGCCTGGGAATGTGGTGTTTACTTTTGTTTTTTAATAAATGTTCACTGTTTCCAGTAAGTGTAGTTCTGGCAGTGGTGCTCCCTATTCTGCTGATTTGTTAACATGAGTTTAACGATTTGTAATCAGTTTGGAGACAACCTACATTAGTCATCACCTGAAATGGCGAGCAACTATCTTTTCCGCATGCCGTTAATTCTAGCGAGGGTAAAAATCTCCAAAAATAGTTACTTTACACTACCGATTTAGCGAAAATAAGTAAGTCAGTTTCGGAGTGTACACGGCCCAATTAGCTAGGGATCTAACAATGCGATGTCATTATTATGTTATTCGATAATAGTTCAAAATCAAATGCATAACACTTATTGTTGCTTAAATTATTTTTAATTAGTTTTATTAAACCTCACCTCCACATATTACATGGGATTAACGTAATACATTTAAAGATATGTGAGTAGACAGGACTGTAGCTTTGAGAGATAAAATAGTGAAGGCAGCAGAGTATCAAATAAGCTGACAGACAAAGCACATAACACACGAAGTACTAATTTCGTTGATGGAAGGAGAAAATATAAAACTGCAGCAAGTTAAGCGGGGAAAGGGGAATACAGATGCCTAAAAAATGAGAAGGACAGAAAGTTCAATATGCTTAAGCAGGAGTGACTACGAGACAAATGAAAGGGTTTAGAAGCATTTATGACAAGTGTAAAGGTAGATGCCACCTATAGGAAAATTAAAGAGACTTATGGAGCAAATAGAATCATCTGTGTTCATATCGACTGCTCAGTGTATAGAAGGGATATATAAAGGAAATGAACTAAAAATTATAAAAAATGAAGAGGAAATGGGACGTATGATATTGCGAGAAGAATTTTGTGGAGCACTGAAGACGTAAGTCGAAATAAGGCATTTGGAGTAGACGATATTCTATCAGAATTATTGAGATCCTTGGGGAAACTATTCGATGTGGCGTGCAAGACATAAAAGACGGGTGAAATACCATCAGCCTTCAAGAAGAATGTAATAATTTCATTTCCAGAAATGGCAGGTGCTGACAGGTGTGAGTATTATCAAACTGTCAATTTAATAAATTATGGTCAAGGTATTACAAGAATTATTTTCAGAACAATGGAAAAACTGGTGGAAGCCGACCTTAGGTACGATTGGTTTGGATTCCGGAGAAATGTAAGACCACTCAAAGCAATGCTGACACTACGACTTACAGTAGAAAATAGGCCCAAAAAAGGCAAACCTACTTACCTACCTTTTGTAAATTTAAGGAAAGCTTTGACAGTGTTAACTCAAATACAATTTTTGAAATTGTGAAGATTGCAAGTATAAAATGAAGGTAGAGAAGGGATATTTACAGTTTGTACAGAAACCAAACTGCACTTGTAGCACTCAAAGAACAAAAATGGGATGGGGTAGTTAGAAGGGGGAGAGACTAGATTGCAGCCTGTTAGTTGATATCTGCATTCAACAAACTCTGAAGGAAACTATGGAGAAATTTGATAATGAATTAAAATTCGGGGAGAAGAAATAAAAATTGGGAGTTTCGCAGATGGCATGGAAATTCTGTCAGAGATGGCAAAATACTTGGAAGAGCTGTTGAACAGAATGGATTGTGTTTTGAAAAGAGATTTTACATCAACAAAAGCAAAACAAGGGTAACTGAATGTAGTTCAACTAAAACAGGCGATGCTGAGGGAAGTAGATAAGGAAATAAGACACTAAAAATGGTAAATTAGTTTTGCTAGTTGAGCAACAAAACAATTGATGAAGGCCAAGGTATATAAAATACAGACTGCTATAGCAAGAAAAACGTTTTTAGAAAAGAAAAAATTGTTAACATCCAATATCAATAAAAGTGGCAGAAACTATTTTTTGAAGTTATTTGTATGGAAAGTAGCCATGTACAGAAATAGACATAGATGATAAATAATTCCGACAAGAAAAGAGTAGAAGCTTTTGAATTTTTGTGCTGCAGAAGAATAGTGACGATTACATGGCTAGGTCAGATCATGAATGGAAAGGTACTGAATCGTACTGAGAAGAAATGAAATTTATGGCACAAGCTAACTAAAAGAAGCGTTCAGTTGATAGGACAACACAACACGACACACTACTGAATGGCATGCCAACTCGGAAAAAAGACGATTGTGGTTTAAAGGTCTGCCGATGACAAGTTTATTGCAGTTAACACCTCCACATTTTAAACTGGAGACGTGGCTATATGGAAATGTGATTGCAATGATGTCTCAAGTACAAGCAGTTCCATGCGTAAACTTGGCGCAATTACAAAGTTGTATAATGTGCCACACAGTGTAGCTCTGCACAGCTTTGTACGACTGTGTAGAAGCGAACGAAAAGTGTTACATCATAATCTCTGTGTTTATATGCGTGGTGATAGTATTCAATAACTTTGTTATAACTAAAATATGTTACCTTCGTAAAGTAACAATTTCTGAAATTTGTTGTGGAGAACACAGCCTTGAAAATTGTTTGAGTATGAGCGCCAAGTTATTTATGCAATAAAGGCGTTCGAAATAGTAACGGGGAGAGGAGTCAGTACTGAGCAATCAAACGAATAAGAAATTCGAGACACTCTTGATACAGCTGTTGAGGACTCTACACTTTGTCCAGCTACCAAACAAATCAATCTGGTTGTTTTACGTAACGTCGAATCAATACGCAAAGAAGTGGGATGCGGAAGTACTAAGGAATGTCGAGAAACGCTTGAAGTTCTCTAAGACCATAGATACAGCAATAAGTAATAGCTCAGTAGGTAGTACAGTTGAAGAGGAATGGACATATCTAAAAAGGGCCGTCACAGAAGCTGGAAAGAAAAACTTAGGTATGAAGAGGGTAACTGCGAAAAAACTATTGGTAACAGAAGAAATACTTCGGTTGATTGATGAAAGGATGAAGTACAAAAATGTTTCGGGAAACTCTGGAATACAGAAATACAAGTCGCTGAGGAATGAAATAAATAGGAAGTGCAGGGAAGCTAAGATGAAATGACTCCATGAAAAATGTGAAGAAACTGAAAAAGAAATGATGGTCGGAAGGACTGACTCAGCATACAGGAAAGTCTAAACAACCTTCGGTGACATTAAAAGCGAGGGTGGTAACGTTAAGAGTACACGGGAATTCCACTATTAAATGCAGAGGAGAGAACGGGTATGTGGAAAGAATACATTGAAAAAAAAATGGCTCTGAGCACTACGGGACTTAACATCTAAGGTCATCAGTCCCCTAGAACTGAGAACTACTTAAACCTAACTAACCTAAGGACATCACACACATCCATGTCCTAGGCAGGATTCGAACCTGCGACCGTAGCGGTCGCGCGGTTCCAGACTGTTGCGCCTAGAACCGCTCGGTCACACTGGCCGGCAATACATTGAAAACCTCTGTGTGGGGGAAGATTGGTCTGATTCGATAGAAGAAGAAACAGGCGTCGATTTAGAAGAGATAGGGGATCCAGTAATAGAATCAGAATTTAAAAGAGCTTTGAAGGATTTAGATCAAATATGGCAGAAGAGATAGATAACATTCCATCAGAATTTCTAAAATCACTGGGGGAATGGCACCAAAACGACTATTCACGTTGATGTGCAGAATGTATGATTCTGTTGCCATAGTATCTCGCTTTCGGAAAAATATCATCCACACAATTCCGAAGACTGCAAGAGCTGACAAGTGCTGAATTATTGAGGATGTGCTACATGACGATCAGTTTGGCTTTAGGAAAGGTAAAGGCACGAGAGAGGCAATTCTGACGTTGAGGTTGATAATGGAAGCAAGACTAATGAAAAATAAAGACACGTTCATAGGATTTGTCGACCTTGAAAAAGCGTTCGACAATGTAAAATGGCGCAAGATGTTCGAAATTCTGAGACAAGTAGGAGTAAGCTGTAGGGAGAGAAGGTTAATATACAATATGTTCAAGAACCAAGAGAGAATAATTAGAGTGGACGACCAAGAACATCGAAGAAGCAATGATGGAAATAAAAGAAAGGTTCAGGAGTGGAATTAAAATTCAAGGAGAAACGATATCAATGATACGATTCGCACGTTGATGGGCACAGTCATGAAAGATCTACCCGTCATTTAAAAGACTATATCAGAATGACGTGGCTTCTGTGGTTTCGTCCAGTGCACAAATTCATAATTCTTGAGCTACTTACAAACTAGTGAAGCTACATTACTTTATGCTGCTACAGTGCAAATAAGTGAAATAATATTAACAGTGTACAGTAAGCCGAATAAATTAGTTGCTATCCTGAGTCAAAGTGAAGAAGAATTACATGAACTGCTGAACGGAATGGACAGTGTGATGAGTACAGAATATGGATTGAGAGTAAATCGAAGAAAGACGAAACTAATGAGAAGCAGCACAAATGAGAGCAGTGAGAAACTTAACATCACGACTGGTGGTCATGAGGTAGATGAAATTAAGGAATTACGCTACGTAGGCAATAAAATAATTAATGGCGGATGGAGTAAGGAGGACATCAAAAGCAAACTAGCAATGGCAATAAGGGCATTCCTGGCAAAGCAGTCTACTAGTACCAAACGTAGGGCTTAAACTGAGGAAGAAATTTCTGAGAATTTATGTCTGGAGTACAGAATTTTATGACAGTGAAACATGGATTGTGTGTAAACCGGAACAGAAGAGAATCGAGGCATTTGAGGTATGGTGCTACAGACGAATGATGAAAATTAGATGGACTGATAAGGCAAGGACTGAGGGGGATCTGAGCAGAGTCGGAGAGGGAAGGAATATGTGGAAAACACTGATAAGGAGAAGGGACGGGATGATAGGACGTCTCTTAAGACGTGAGGGAGTGACTTTCATGCTACTAGAGGGAGCTGTAGTGGCCAAAAGCTGTAGAGGAAGACAGAGATTGGAATACATCCAGCAAATAATGGAGGACGCAAGTTGCAAGAACTACTCTGAGATGAAGAGGTTAGCGCAGGAGAGAAATTAGTGGCGGACCACATCAGACCAGCCAGAAGACTGATGACCCCCCCCCAAAAAAAAAGATGAGGGAGGAGCTAATAGAGTATATATTCGTTCTTCATGGAAGCTGGGCTTGGCCACTATTAATGATTTGCTGTGAGGTCTTAAACTGCGATTTCCGCACTGACTTGTGTTAGGATTGTAACAGCCTGCACTAATTTTATTGAGTTTGAATGGCTTGCGAATACGAACGTTTTGATTATCATTCCTCAACCAAACAATTTTCCGGTTCATTTTGACCTACGAGTTTTGCGTCACGTGAAAGCTGTTTAACAGCACATTATCAAATTTTCTCGCAGTAATTTTGAGCATCGTAACATTTTATGCTTATCGTTTCGCGCCATACTGTATGTTTCATGGAATGAAGATTTTAATGAGTGTAGAATATGGAATGGGAGTAAACCGGAATAAGACGAGAGGAAGGAGAAATAGCAGAAATGAGAATACTGAGAAACTTAGCATCAAAATGATCACAGAGTAAAGGAATTCTGTTATCTTGGAAACAGAATAACCCATGACGGAATAAGCATGGCAGACATAAAAAGCAGACTTTCACAGAGAAAGAGGATTTTCCTGGGCAAGAGAAGTCTCTTGACATTAAAGATAGACATTGGTTTGAGGGAGAAATTTCAGGAAATGTACTTTTGGAGCACAGCATCGTGTGATAGTGAATCATGGACAGTGAAAAAACTGTAACAGAAGACAATTGAAGCGTTTGAGATGTGGTGCTACAGAAAAGTGTTCAAAATGGGTACACTGACAAGAAATGGGGAGGTTCTCCGTAGAATCGACGAAGAAAGGAACAATTAGAAAGCACTAAGACGAGGAAGGGACAGAACAACAGGACATGTGCACGAGGAAATGACCTCCCTGGTACTACAGGGAACGGTAGAGAGTAAAAGCTATTGGCGAAGACAGAGATTGTACACTGCAGTGTATCGCCGTAGGGAAATTTCATCCAGTAAAGCTTATCTGCAGCCAGTGAAAGGTGGCTACACTGAGCCACAGCGCCAGAAATCGCGCCAGAGAGTATTGTTCCGCCGCCTCCACTGGCAGTGATTATTGAGACGTAGCGGCAAGCAGTGCTTGCCGAGAAGTTGTGGTGGACACTGCTTGTCGTGAAGTCAGAGTGAGATGTGGTAGTGGAGAGTGTTGTCCCATATTTTATGCAGTTATTTGATGGGAGAGATAGCAGATGTTATTCCAATGGAGATATTGTAATGATCTGAGTGCCTTTCGTCAATATGTATGAAGGTAATAAGTATTATGTTGTTTTATTATTGGAGTGTCCTGGAAAGTATGTCAGTACAGGTTCAGTCAACAAAGCATCTGGCGTGTGTTCTTGTATTAGAGTGTAATTTTGGTTTTCTTGCACAATTATAGTATTTCTAATTTTCTTTTATCACGTCAGTATAAATGGTATTTAAAATTTCTTGTCTTGTTGAAGAAGAACCGTGCCAGATGTGTACGTTGAGTCATACTTCCACACACAGAACAGCTACACTTGTGCTATGTTGGCTTCGTAGATTTTATAGTTGCTGGGGACTTAATTAATTAACTGTGTTAACGAAAATTTTCTTACATTCTTTGTTGTCATTCTAAGCAGTCAGATTGCGTACTAAAACTAGTCAGGGCCAGCCGTTTACGAGACTTGCGTAATCGGACTAACAGCTACTAAAAAATATTTTCATTAATAATTAAGAAAGCCCCCATGCACGTGGCGACCGCTGCTTCGGATCGTCCCTTGGAATTCTTCTGATTGTAAAAATAGTAGATAGTAGTATTGTTGTAGTAATTTGTAGTTTAGTAATTGTAGTCTATATTGCATGTGTAGATTTGGTAATTGTCATTCTTCTAATGGTATTTTTTTTCTCAGAATTTGATTTGTTGTCATGTATACGCGTTTGACAATTTAGTGCAATTATTTCAATTGTTCGTTAATCGTGTTTGAAGGAAACATTTCGTGTGAATGGTATTGTTGGAGATAAAGTGTCATTGTGTGCAATTTTCATATAGTGACGAGTTTTGTATATTTTGTAAATGATTACGCGATCAATGAAAAAGGCAAAAATGATGAATAGTGAGAATGACGAAATTGTTAACATGGCGAACTCGCCAACACAGGAGAACAGTGTGATGGATAATGTGGAAAACAATGAAATAAGTCGGGAAGATAGTCCGGAACCATTTCAAAATTTTTCTCAATCAGAAAATTCACAGAATACGAGATTAACGATAGAAGATTCTGGAATAGTATCGAACACAGATAGCTTTACAGCTATGACGAAGGAAACTGGTTTTGCGGGAAATGTTAGGGGCGAAAAGAATTTCGAACAAGTTAATATGGAGCAGTTGATGGGTGCAATATTAAATTTGGGATCACAAATGGGAACAATTAAAACAGAGATGGGAACAATGGAAACACGGTTTAGATCTGAATTAAAAACACAGATGGAAACAATGGAAGCACGGTTAGACTCACTGGATCACAAATGGGAACAATGGAAACACGGTTTGGATCTGAATTAAAAACAGAGATGGGAACTTCGGAAACACGGTTAGACTCACGAATAGGGACATGTTTCAAAAATATGAATGATGAATTAAAGAAAGAAATCAGAGAAGAAGTACAACCAATTTTGAATGCTCACAATAATAGATTAATCGCAGTAGAAATCAGACAAAAGGAACAGGATAGAGAACAGGAAGAAAGAGATCGCGTGATAGTACAGAAATTTTCATAGTTAAATTTACAACGTGCAAAGGATAAGGAAGAAATATTTGAGAGAATCGAGGAATCCGTACCAAATGACAGAATAAATAACCTAACACAACAATGTGAACAGTTAACCACCAAATGTGTTAATACTGAATCCCGAGTCGCGACACTTACGGAAGACGTAAATAAACAGAAAGAACAAATAGGTGATTTATCGGAAAGAGTTGAGGAGATTTCAGACAAATTGACAAGTCTTAGTTTAAATGGGGACAGAGATTCAGATGATACAGCACCATTGCCATTTGCAGAAACCGAAGAGTACCAGAACATAAATAAGCATGTTGAAAATCAGGGAAAATTTAATGAACGCGTTAAAAGGGAAGTTGAGGCATTACGAAAGCAAGTCAAACAGATCGAAGGCGAAATCGTAGGAAAAGATAGCAGAAGAAATTTAGAATCACGGATAGCAGAGGGCTTTGAAGAAAATAATTTGTTTCATTTACGGGATGCAACAAGAGATCGCCAGGCGCGCGAACTTGACAATAATCGACATTGGGACTGGGACAGACGCGGTAGGTCTTTGTCGCCACGAGGCGAAAACTTTGACTATAAACACTTTTTGACTGTTCGGAAATTTAAGATCTTCCGCAATTCTAAGAATGACATACATCCATGTGCATGGTTAGATCAATTTATGTACGCACTCCCACCAAATTGGCCACTAAGTCACAAACTGGAATTTATGTGTGGATATTTAGAAAACGAACCGGCGACGCGGATGCGCGCACTCATTAGAGATTGTAATAATCTGAATGATTTTTATCATGCATTTCTAGCGGCATATTGGTCCGAAAACACGCAAGATAGAGTCAAACATAGTCTAATTATGCAGCGTAATTTCAAACAGTCTGAGTTCCGCACGCCGGCAGAATATTTTGAAGACATGATTCGAAAGAATCAGTTCCTTTCCAACCCTTACAGCCCGACTGAATTAATTCGCATTTGTTTAACTAAGCTGCCACAATCCATAAGACAAATTGCTTTAGCTGGACGATGTAAAGACGACATTGAGACTTTTAAGACTTTGTTGCAAGAACTTGAGTATGACAACGACGACGGGACTTCTTGTAACTTTTTCAGTAACAGTATTTACAATAGATTTTCAGAGAAAAGGGATAGTGATCGGAACGGGCGTTATATGGGGAACTTTGAGAATGACAGACGTAACAGACAGGACAATAGATACCAGCCTTATGACAATAACAGACGTTCTAACAGAAATTACACAGACAATTATAATAACGGTAATTCCTACCGGAATGATCAATCATACGGAAACAGTAATCGGTATCATCAAGCCAGAAATTATTCATACAGTAATAGAAATTCTTACTACAGAAATAACCAGGGTAGTAGATACAACAATAATTTCAGAAGTGACAGTCGAAATTACACAAGAAGTAGTTATGCAGACAGACAGGAAAACAGAAATTTTAATAACAGACACAACCAAGAATTTGTATCTAACAGACAGGAGGGACCTAATTGGCATCCTCCACGTGACAGAACTTCAGAGAGACAAGTGCAAATCGTAGAAATGGATCCGCGGAATGACGCGAATACTCAAAGACGTGACGCAAACAATCGACAATGACTTGCAGCTTCGGCTTCTGGCAGCAATATAGACGGTTCAGAAAGTAATGACACTACGACTTTACACTACGTACGCCTGGAAGACATGAGAGACATTTTGTTAGACGAAAAGGAAAATAATGTAGACGCATTTTTACATCCTGTTATTGAAGTATGTGTGGGTGAGAATAAGTTCGCTGCAGTTTTAGATTCTGGGAGCCCATTGAACGTCATTAGTGAATCAGTTTTTCGTATATGTGAAAGGACTATTGCCTGTCCTGTGTTAGCTATTTCTAAAACTACAATTCGAGGAGCGATTTCTGGAAAAGGTGTAGAAGTTAAACAACAGACCAACCTAAATTTCAATTGTCAAGGTTACGAATTTTCTGCTAATTTTATTATTGTTCCATTACTCAGTACACAAATTATATTAGGTATGGAGTTTCTCAACGCACATAAGGCAATTTTGAACTTTAAAGAAGGAAGTGTGAATTTGACTGTTGCCGGAATGCCGAAATGTTTGAAATTTTTCGAGTGTTTAACAAGATCTGAGTCAGATACAAAATGTTTAAGGTTTCTTAATTCTGATGTTTTCGTTGAGCATTATGACGACAATGTGTTTATTCATGACAATGACAATAGATACAGAGACGCGATGGATGATATAATTAATCGCGAAGAACTAATTAATGAAAAGGTTAAGAAAGCTGAAGTGCCAGATGACGTTGCAAGAGAAGAGCTGCACCAAATTTTGACTTCACATGCTACAGTGTTTAGTCATCACACGGGAACTATACAAGGCTTACAATATTTATTTAAAGTAAAAGAACACACACCATTTCGCGGGATAACGTACGCTATTCCTTTGGCTTACAGAGACAAGGTTAAGAATGAACTTCAGTACATGTTAGATCAGGGCATTATTGAGCCTGCAGTCTGTCCTTATACTAGCCCATTACACGTTGTTCTTAAAAAGGATGGGTCAATTCGTTTGGTTCTGGATTCCAGACAGATAAATAATATCATCATTCCTGAAACTGACCGTCCACAAAATTTAAATGAACTTCTTCAACATTTTCATGGAATTAAAGTTTTATCCACGATTGATATGCGCGCAAGTTTTTGGCAAATAGAACTCCACCCTGATTGTAGAAAATATACTGCCTTTTTAGCCTTTGGTAACTGTTACCAGTTTCGGAAATTACCGTTTGGACTTACTGTATCTTCAGCAGCATTCATTCGCAGCTTAAATGAAATTTTACCTGTTTATCTTCGTGACAATATTACTTCATATGTTGACGACATTCTTATTGCTAAACATTCTTGGAGGGAGCACAACAAAATTTTGGATTCATTATTACGTATTTTTGCAAGAGTTGGCATTACAGTGAACTTAGAAAAATCTGAATTTGGTCGTTCTCAGGTGAAATTTCTCGGTCACATTATTTCTACAGAAGGTATTCTTCCTGATCCAAAAAAAATTAGACGCTATTCGTAATTATGCTGTTCCTACCATAAAACGTGATGTTCGTAGTTTCCTTGGTGTCTGTAATTTTCTTAGACGCTTTGTTAAATTTGACAATTTGGTCACACCTCGTTTTTGCGATCTATCTGGAAAGTTCTTTTTAAACGAAAATCGGTCGACAACTCTGTTTGGTTAGTTTGTATTCCTGATGAGTGGGTTAATAAGCTGATTTGGTATACGCATTTCAGTTATGCACACTTTGGTCCCAGAAAATGCTTTCATAAATTACGAGAAAATTGCTACTTCAGTAATATGGAAAAACGTATTCGATTTGTTCTTGCCAAATGCAAATTACGTCAAAAGGCTAAGCCGCCGACAGTATCTCACAGAGCACCGTTGTTTCCTATCATTCCAGCGAAATTAAAGGACATGGCTGCAGTTGATTTGTTCGGTCCGGTGGTTCGTTCTACTAATGGTTTTGCGTACATTTTCGTAGCAGTGGATTTGACATCAAAATATGTGTGTTTTACACCTTTACGCAAAGCAACAGCTCGTTCAGTATCTAACGCTTTCATCAAACATTTTCTTAAAGAAGTGGGTCATGTTGATAAGGTTATATCAGATAATGGATCACAGTTTCGTTCTAAAATTTGGCTTTGTACTCTACGGCGTCGTAAAATTAAACCAATTTTCATTTCACTTTTTCACCCTCAATCTAACGCTTCAGAGAGATGGATGAAGGAAATCAATAAATTGTGTCGTCTTTATTGTCATCAGAATCACAGAACTTGGGATCAGTATCTTCATATTTTTCAAAACATTCTGAATGAACTTCCTAACGACTCAACTTCTTTACCACCTATACTGATATTAAAAAACAAAGCACCGACAAATCGCATTTCTGAAATCGTTTCTTTTCCGCCTACACGGAAACTGCGGCATTCTGAAGTTGTGAATCTGGCTCTACAAAATATTGCATCTGCGGCTGCTAGAAGAGTGAAATCAGCAAAGCGTCCTGGTCGTTTAAAAATCTTGTCAGTTGGTCAGAAGGTGTTAATTAAGTCTCACTGTCTGTCTCACAAAGGAAAGGGCTTGTGTCGCAAATTTTTTCTGCTTTATAACGGTCCATATAGAGTTCGCAAAATTATACATGATAACACTGTTGAAGTAGAAACTCTTAAATCTCGACGCTCTAAGGGAATACATCATATATCAAACGTCAAAATTTTTGTAGAATGACATACTTGTGAGAAACGAACAGCTACATGTAAACATGCGGAGAGTACAAGGATACCGCGCTGTGTTTTGGCGGCGGCATATACTCAAAGCAACAGTCAAGTCTGCGCGCCGCACAAGGCAGTCGTTGACCGCAAACAATCACTTCCTACGTCACGTGCCTACAGCTGATCGAGCGCTCAGTGCGAATGCACTGACAGTCGTAAATAAATACACAGTCTAATTTCTCCGACTAAATTCAGTATAAAGCTATAGTGACTTGATGAATTCTGTTATTAACATTCAGTATTTTTTCAGGATACGGTTCTATAAAATATTTAAGAACTTCAGGTAAATTCTGTGCGTGTCCGACGTTAAGACGACTTGCTATCGAGAAAATTTCAAGAAAAATGTCATTTCGAAGAAGAAAGTAATAAACTAAAAAGGTAATTATTAATTGAGTTTATTTTTCAGGTAACATATTTCCACTTAGGTACGTACTTTAGACGTAATTTGCTGCTCGCGATTACGTGATTCATACTTTGTGCTAATTACATGTTCATGAAATTACTTGTGAAGCGACGTGCTTGCATACGTTAACTGATTTTGACAATGATTGTTAATGAACTGGATTGTTACTTGTGTATATTATGCATCGCTTGGCTGCACTGCTTTTTCACTGATGTCATATTTTTAATTATGTGCCTGCTGTGCCTATTTATTTAAATTATAATTGTCACCTGGTTAATTGTGCTGATGTGGTTAGGTATGTAAGTTATACTTTGTGATTTATTTGCTTGCGCCTTCATGTTTACTTATTAAGATACGATGCTAATGACCTGTTTAGTACGTAAGATATATGTTTACTGCTATGCGTATGGATTGCACATTTATACATTTCTGCTTGTTGTCATAACTATACTTTAATTTGGTATATAGCAATGCTGATGTACAGTGTACAAACATAGAGTTTAGGTTACACTATGGTACTAGTTACAGATTGTTCGCTTGGCAGAGCCTCGTTGTAAGAATTGTGCTGCATCCACTTGTTGACATTCTGTTCTCTACTGGTATATTTACTCGCTATTGCTTGCCTTGCTTACGCTCAGTGCCTTATATTTTTAAGATAAGAAAATGAACTGCTATAATTCGACGAACGACATTAGTACAAGAAACTTCATAAAAGTCACATGAGCTGGAGGTTTTATGAAAGCTGTATAAATGTATGCCAATAGGAAGGAAGCTAACGACATGACATACCAACAGAGTTATTACACTGCATTTTTCGTGAGCAATTGAAATAGGAAGTGACACTTGACACAAGAAATACTCCACATGTTTGCTTCTGTTTGCCATAATTCTTGAAGTGGTGTACACACTGTGAAATATTAGGATCATTCACACTCCGTAATCGTACTTAATTACTGAGAGTTATTCGAACTACGTCTGTTAGAGGTCATGTATGCATTCTTTGTTTATAATTCATAATGAGTAGAAGATTTTGGTCAGATGGATTACACAGAGGTTGTGTGTTGACAGTGTGTCTTCGGATTGTATGGGATGAGGAGGTTTGCATTAGGATTTTATCTGTACTCGATCGAGGAGACTGACTAGAGGAAAGAGTTGTTATGGAAGTGAAATGATACTGGCAATAAGGTTTATATGTATCGACGTATTGAAGAGGTATTATGGAGGTATTGAGCTTATATGAAGTTGATTGGAGTTATGGTGTATAAAAGGTAAAATAAGTGAGGTGCATATATATTTTTTTTGTTGTTGGTCTATATGGAACAAGGAGGATGAAGATAGCAGACTAGAACACTAAAATGGAAGGAAGATTGTCTACACACACTTTGTTAAATCACTAAGCAGTATGTACTTTTTTTTTGGAGAGAGGAAGTTGCATATCTTGGCACACTGACAGTTGTTCAGCAACCGTACATTTTGATCTGGCTTGGCAAACATTGGTCTTGACATGATGACTATGACGTTGACTTAACTATTATTGACTGTTATACATTGCTGTCACTACTACTTGATACACATGATGAACATGAAATTTTGACAGAAGTGGATTCACACAAGTAACACTATTCAATTACACAGTAGTACTTAATGTGGATGAAAGATGAGTGAGTGTGTTTTGTGTGTTTTCCTTTCCTAATCCTACCCACCTATCTCCTAAATATTATTTTATTTGTTTGTAGTGGCTTGCACTGACACCCATAAATATTATAGGTTTACTGATATTTGTGTATTTGTAATAGTAATATGACAATTATCTGATATCATTTGTGTGTTTGTTATGATTTGTATGTTTAGTGTAAGAGCATTGTAAAAGCAATTGTGTGTGCATTCAAACTGTTGTTCACACCTGCACCTGTTCAAAATGATGTGTGACACTTAGAAATGTTTAATTTCTGCTGATGAACTGTCTGATTAGTGATAGTGAATATTATGGACTGTTACCTGCACTTGTTCAACATAATGGGTGCCACCTGGAAATGTTTAATTACTGCTGATGAACTGTCTAATTAGTGATAGTGAATATTATGGACTGTTACTTGCACTTTTTCTACGTGATTGGTGCCACTAGGACATGTTTCATTTCTGCTGATAAACTCTGATCAACAGTGTGATTAGTGATAGTGAATATTATGGACTGATGTCTGCACCTGCTCAACATTGCTGGGTGCCACTGATGACTGCATCTATTGAAATAATGTCACTTGTTGCTGTAGCACCTGTTCAACATTGTTGGGTGCCACTGATGGACTGTTTCTACTGAGATGATGTCACTTGTTGGTGACTGCACCTGTTCAACATTACTGGGTGCCACTGATGGACTGCATCTATTGAAATAATGTCACTTGTTGGTGTCTGCACCTGTTCAACATTGCTGGGTGCCACTGATGGAACTGCTTCTACTGAAATGATGTCACCTGTTGGAGTCTGAACCTACTCCACAATGCTGGGTGCCACTGATGAACTGCTTCTACTGAAATGGTGTCACTTGTTGCTGTAGCACCTGTTCAACAATGCTGGGTGCCACTGATGGACTGCTTCTACTGAAATGAAGTCACTTCTTGGTGTCTGCACCTGCTCAACATTGCTGGGTGCCACTGATGGACTGCTTCTACTGAAATGATGTCACTTGTTGCTGTCTGCACCTGTTCAACATTACTGGGTGCCACTGATGGACTGCATCTATTGAAATAATGTCACTTGTTGGTTTCTGCACCTGTTCAACATTGCTGGGTGCCACTGATGGAACTGCTTCTACTGAAATGATGTCACCTGTTGGAGTCTGAACCTACTCCACAATGCTGGGTGCCACTGATGAACTGCTTCTACTGAAATGGTGTCACTTGTTGCTGTAGCACCTGTTCAACAATGCTGGGTGCCACTGATGGACTGCTTCTACTGAAATGAAGTCACTTCTTGGTGTCTGCACCTGCTCAACATTGCTGGGTGCCACTGATGGACTGCTTCTACTGAAATGATGTCACTTGTTGCTGTCTGCACCTGTTCAACATTACTGGGTGCCACTGATGGAACTGCTTCTACTGACATAATGTCACTTGATGGTGTCTGCACCTACTCAACATTGCTGGGTGCCATTGATGGACTGCTTCTACTGAAATGATGTCACCTATTGGAGTCTGAACCTACTCCACAATGCTGGGTGCCACTGATGAACTGCTTCTACTGAAATGATGTCACCTGTTGGAGTCTGCACCTACTCAACATTACTGGGTGACACTGATGGACTGCTTCTACTGAAATGATGTCACCTGTTGGAGTCTGCACCTGTTCCACAATGCTGGGTGCCACTGATGGACTGCTTCTACTGAAATGATGTCACCTGTTGGAGTCTGCACCTACTCAACATTGCTGGGTGCTACTGCTGGAACTGTCAACCACTTGTTGTGTAAACATTTTATGTGAATATTTGTATAAACTGATTTTTTGTGTATTACTGTTTGTGAAAAGTTATGAGACTCTTACCTGTACATATTCGTCATTGCTGACGCTATTGATTGAACTGTTTAACCACATAATACTTGTGTAAACTATTATGTAAAGTCACATGTATGAAAGAATTCGTATTGCTTAGTGTATTTTATATATTAGGCTATTGAAAGGTCAGTGCAAAGCCAAAATTTTATCTAGTTATATGATACTTTCGTATTAATATTATCTTTTATTTTTGTCTGTATTTCTTTTTTTGACGAATTTGGTGGTATTTTCACCACCAATGCTGGCAAAAATACCATCAAATTCTAGCCCGTGGAGGAAGGGCATATGAAAGGTGGCTACACTGTGCCACAGCGCCAGAAATCGCGCCAGAGAGTATTGTTCCGCCGCCTCCACTGGCAGTGATTATTGAGACGTAGCGACAAGCAGTGCTTGCCGAGAAGTTGTGGTGGACACTGCTTGTCGTGAAGTCAGAGTGAGATGTGGTAGTGGAGAGTGTTGTCCCATGTTTTATGCAGTTATTTGATGGGAGAGATAGCAGATGTTATTCCAATGGAGATATTGTAATGATCTGAGTGCCTTTCGTCAATATATATGAAGGTAATAAGTATTATGTTGTTTTATTATTGGAGTGTCCTGAAAAGTATGTCAGTACAGGTTCAGTCAACAAAGCATCTGGCGTGTGTTCTTGTATTAGAGTGTAATTTTGGTTTTCTTGCACAATTATAGTATTTCTAATTTTCTTTTATCACGTCAGTATAAATGGTATTTAAAATTTCTTGTCTTGTTGAAGAAGAACCGTGCCAGATGTGTACGTCGAGTCATACTTCCACACACAGAACAGCTACACTTGTGCTATGTTGGCTTCGTAGATTTTATAGTTGCTGGGGACTTAATTAATTAACTGTGTTAACGAAAATTTTCTTACATTCTTTGCTGTCATTCTAAGCAGTCAGATTGCGTACTAAAACTAGTCAGGGCCAGCCGTTTACGAGACTTGCGTAATCGGACTAACAGCTACTAAAAAATATTTTCATTAATAAATAAGAAAGCCCCCATGCACCAGACTGAAACTTTTTTAAAGTTGGAAGCTTAGGTGGTGGATCTACGTTGATGGGCACAGTCATGAAAGACTATACCAGAATGATTTGGCTTCTGTGGTTTCGTCCAGTGCACAAATTCGTAAATCTTGAACTACTTACAAACCAGTGGAGATACATTATTTTATGCTGCTACAGTGCAAATTAGTGAAATAATATTAACAGTGTACTGTAAGCCGAATAACTTATTTCTTCTTCAGTTGTCATAAATTATTATCTCAACCGTTACATTACTTTCTCTTTTAGCTGAGATCAGCATTCTCGTACACTCTTACTTTGCAACATTCCATGCGATCTACATTCATGATGATTTCCTGTACGGCTAGAGGTACTGCGCTCCAGCTAACATACGTGAACTCACTATTACAGAAACAAAAGTAACTAATTGCCAGAGTGCGCCCATATGAAATTATAGTAACTCGGTTTGATCTACGCAGCTGTTGAATACACCAACTGAAGACGGTTAGTAACAGCACAAAACTCCTTTTGTACATTTTTAGCGCCTCTTAATAACCAGTTCATTTGTCTGTCAACTAACAAAAGCATTTTTATGTGTATTCAGAGCCACCAAAATGCTAGTAATTTCGACGATATGTTGTGTTTGGACTACGCGACGTCGTGCCATTCTCTATGTCCGCCAGAAGGTGGGATACTCTTGGTACTAGCTGTAGAACAATACAGATGTTAGCAAGTTTGTGGTGGTTACATACAAAAATGTCTCTTCTGATAGCTGTGGAATATAAGCTTATACGCATATACCAACCGTTCTGAAGTGTTAACAAAGGCGTTTCTTGAATCTTGCTGTCCAGTATGGACAATCTTTTGCTTTTTGACAGAGTGTTATAGCTCGTGTCATATTGAGAGGCGGCCCTATTTTCAGCCCTCCTGCGCATCCCCCACCATCAGCTGCTAGTAACCAATAAGATTCATTCTCTTTCCGAGCGGCTAGCAGCGAGTTACAAACTGGATTGCGGGAATCTCTCTCCCACGTTGTTCGCCGTTGCCGTATTTTGCGACAGTGCACTTTCATTCACGGAGCGACCGAATTATTCATTCAGATGTCGATGTTACTTTCTTGTAACAATATAGCTGTGAATGTGTATCTGTAAACGGTGTAGTGTGAGTTCCAAATGAAAATGACAAGTGACGCAATGAACGTGAAGTTCCTCACGTGCAACTTTAATTATGCTGCTCTCCTACAGAATAATTCATAGCGAAAACGTGCTCTTGTAGGTGAAAGGAAAACGTTGTCGGAGACATTTAGCTACAGAGAGTAATTTCTCAGCTAAGAATCCCTTTAGAGTTATGAGCTATTCTCTTTTATCTGTATTTTATCGCAAAATGGATGGAGGGGGTTCTGTTTCAGGAACACGGGCAAAAGACATTTTTTTCCTTATGTCACTCTTTTATGAGGGAAGCAAAAAAGAAAACTTTCTAATCTCTCGACATCAAACGAAGGAGGTCACACCCTTTAGTCGATAGAACGAGCTGTTCTCCACTGTTCATCCGCGGACCACGGCTCCACCTAGACGCTCACCCTTTCTCGCGGCTTCCCAGCTCACAGATTTCTTTTTTCCTCCCAGTTTTCGTTTCTGCTTTTCTCTCCTCTCGGCGTTCCTCACGAGCCCGGCCGGCTCCGAACTACATTTCCGCGATCTTTTTTTTTTTCCCCGCTTTCTCCCTCACGCCTCCAATACGGCCGCAGCGCCCATCTGTTCGTCGCCCCGGCTGCCTCCTTCACTCCCGCCCCCCCCCCCCCCCCCGCCGCCATAGCTCGCGTAAAGGGCCCCTAATGAAACAACGTGCGGCGACGTCGCCTTGTCGCTGGCCCACCGGCGGAATTAGATTGGGTGTCGTAATGAGCCGTCGGGCGGATCAACAGCCCAGGGTGTCTGTCGATTCCGTTCCGGGCTCGGAATCGCCGATTGCAGGGGGGGGGGGGGGCTTTTCTGTTTTCAGCAAGCACGTTCCAACAGTGACAAAAAAAATGCAACAATTCTCTGCTCAGTGAGAAGGAAAATGGGGTTAGAATGTAAAATCGCACGGAGATACGATTTGACAGAGATACTGTTGAGTATTTGGCTACGTAAAGTGATGCAGCTCCACAGGTTTCCGCCTCAAGGTACCCCGCCCATTGACAAGCAGTTGCACAGACTGCCGTCGTAGCACTTTGTTTCGACACGGATGGCTGAAAGCGGGCTCATTTTCACTTAACATCCCTATGTGGACTGTGCGCTTTCATCATTTAGCTCTTTTGACACGTCATGGAGTTGAAATTAAGTTCGTAGTACATCTACATCTACAGGGCTATTACAAATGATTGAAGCGATTTCATAAATTCACTGTAGCTCCATTGATTGACATATGGTCACGACACACTACAGATACGTAGAAAAACTCATAAAGTTTTGTTCAGCTGAAGCCGCACTTCAGGTTTCTGCCGTCAGAGCGCTCGAGAGCGCAGTGAGACAAAATGGCGACAGGAGCCGAGAAAGCGTATGTCGTGCTTGAAACGCACTCACATCAGTCAGTCATAACAGTGCAACGACACTTCAGGACGAAGTTCAACATAGATCCACCAACTGCTAACTCCATTCGGTGGTGGCATGCGCGGTTTAAAGCTTCTGGATGCCTCTGTAAGGGGAAATCAACGGGTCGGCCTGCAGTGAGCGAAGAAACGGTTGAACGCGTGCGGGCAAGTTTCACGCGTAGCCCGCGGAAAATTGGCTCATGCCACAACTGGAGACCAACAGCGCCGACTTCATATTTCAACAGGATGGTGCTCCACCGCACTTCCATCATGATGTTCGGCATTTCTTAAACAGGAGATTGGAAAACCGATGGATCGGTCGTGTTGGAGATCATGATCAGCAATTCGTGTCATGGCCTCCACGCTCTCCCGACTTAACCCCATGCGATTTCTTTCTGTGGGGTTATGTGAAAGATTCAGTGTTTAAACCTCCTCTACCAAGAAACGTGCCAGAACCGCGAGCTCGCATCAACGATGCTTTCGAAATCATGGGGACATGCTGCGCCGAGTGTGGGAGGAACTTGATTATCGGCTTGATGTCTGCCGAATCACTAAAGGGGCACATATCGAACATTTGTGAATGCCTAAAAAACTTTTTGAGTTTTTGTATGTGTGTGCAAGGCATTGTGAAAATATCTCAAATAATAAAGTTATTGTAGAGCTGTGAAATCGCTTCAATCATTTGTAATAACCCTGTACATCGATACTCTGTAAAACACATTTAAGTGCCTGGCAGGGGCTTCATCGAACCACCTTCACAATTCTCTATTATTACAATCTCGTATAGCGCGCGGAAAGAATGAACACCTATATCTTTCCTTACGAGATTTGATTTCCCCTATTTTATCTTGGTGATCGTTCCTCCCTATGTAAGTCAGTGTCAACAAAATGTTTTCGCATTCGGAGGAGAAAGTTGGTGATTGGAATTTCGTGAGACGTTTCCGTCGAAACGAAAAACGCCTTTCTTTTAATGATGTCCGTCCCAAATCCTGTATCATTTATGTGACACTCTCCCCCATATGTCGCGATAACGCAAAACATGCTGCCTTTCTCTGAACTTTTTCGATGTACTCAGTCAGTCCTATCTGGTAAGGATCCCACACCGCGCAACAGTATTCTAAAGGTGGACGGACAAGCGTAATGTAGGCAGTCTCCTTAGTAGGTCTGTTACATTTTCTAAGTGTCCCGCCAAAAAATACGCAGTCTTTGGTTAGCCTTCCCCACAACATTTTCTACGTGTTCCTTCCAACTTAAATTGTTCGTAATTGTAATACCTAGGTATTTAGTTGAATTTACGGCTTTTAGATTAGACTGATTTATCGTGTAACCGAAGTTTAACGAGTTCCTTTTAGCACTCTTATGGGTGACCTCACACTTTTCGTTATTTAAGGTCAACTGCCATTTTACGCACCATTCCGACATTCCTTCTACATCGTTTTGCAGTTTGTTTTGATCTTCTGATGACTTTATTAGTCAATAAACGACAGCGTCATCTGCAAACAACCGAAGACGGCTGCTCAGATTGTCTCCCAAATACGAGTAGTTTGTATACCGGGTGATCAAAAAGTCAGTATAAATTTGAAAACTTAATAAACCAGAGAATAATGTAGATAGAGAGGTAAAAATTGACACACATGCTTGGAATGACAGGGAGTTTTATTAGAACAAAAAAAAACAAACAAACAAAGTATTGCTAGACGCGTGAAAGAACTCTTGCGCGCGTCGTTTGGTGATGATCATGTGCTCAGCCGCCACTTTCGTCATGCTCGGCTTCCCAGGTCCCCAGACCTCAGTCCGTGCGATTATTGGCTTTGGTGTTACCTGAAGTCGCAAGTGTATCGTGATCGACCGACATCTCTAGGAGTACTGAAAGACAACATCCGACGCCAATGCCTCACCATAACTCCAGACATGCTTTACAGTGCTGTTCACAACATTATTCCTCGACTACAGCTATTGTTGAGGAATGATGGTGGACATATTGAGCATTTCCTGTAAAGAACATTATCTGTGCTTTGTCTTACTGTGTTATGCTAATTCTTGTTATTCTGATCAGATGAAGCGTCATCTGTCGGACATTTTTTGAACTTTTGTATTTTTTTGGTTCTAATAAAACCCCATGTCATTCCAACCATGTGTGTCAATTTGTACCTCTCTATCTACATTATCCCGTGATTTATTCAGTTTTCAAATTTATGCTGACTTTCTGATCACCCGGTAGATAAGGAACAGCAAAGGGTCTAAACACTACCTTGGGGAACGCCAGAAATCACTTCTGTTTTACTCGATGACTTTCCGTCAATTACAACGAACTGTGACCTCTCTGACAGGAAATCACAGATCCAGTCACATAACTGAGACGATATTCCATAAGCACGCAATTTCACTACGAGCCGCTTGTGTGGTACAGTGTCAGAAGCCTTCTGGAAATCCATAAATACGGAATCGATCAGAAATCCCTTGTCAATAGCACTCAGCACTTCATGTGAATAAAGAGTTAGTTGTGTTTCACAGGAACGATGTTTTCTAAACCTATGTTGACTGTGTGTCAATAGACCGTTTTCTTCGAGGTAATTCATTATGTTCGAACACAATATATGTTCTAAAATCCTGCTGCATATCGACGTTAACGATATGGACCTGTAATTTAGTGGATTATTCCTACTACCTTTCTTGAATATTGGTGTGATCGGTGCAACTTTCCAGTCTTTGGGTACGGATCTTCCGTCGAGCGAACGGTTGTGTATGATTCATATGATGTAGCAATAACGGTTCTTCTTGTTCTGCCTCGTAATTCAAAATGATTGTGTCTAGGGTCAGAACTTTATAATGACGTACTTAAAAGCATTTTGATTCACCTTCAAAACCCAAAGCAGCTGCGGTTATGTGCGACGTAGTCACTATAAGTCCTTGATAGCTTTCCAGAGTTATGTGACGGCAGATGTCTACGGACAGGTCACGCATCTGTAAGTTACTTGATGGTGTCTGACGGAAGGTACTTTTGGAACCACTAACTGAGCCCCACTTCCCTGCTCCACTTGTGAATGGCGCGTGGGGAAAATGATTGCCTGTAAACCTCTCTCTCACACTCACTCTGTTTTTTTTAATTTTCGAGTCATCAGTCATCTGACAGGTTTGATGCGGCCAGCCACGAATTCCGCTCCTGTGCCTTCCACTTCATCTCAGAGCAGCGCTTTCAATCTACGTCCTCAATTATTTTCTGGGTGTATTCCAATCTCTGTCTTCCTTTACAGTTTTTGCCCTCTACAGTTTCCTCTAGTACCATGGAAGTCATTACCTAATGTCTTAACAGATGTCCTATCATGCTGTCCCTTCTCTTCGTCAGGGTTTTCCACATTTTTCTTTCCTCTCCAATCCTTTTCAGAACCACCTCATTCCTTACTTTGTCAGTAGACCCAATTTCCAACATTCACCTATAGCACCACATCTCAAATGCTTCCGTTTTTTTCTTTACCGGTTCTTCCACAGTTCATGTTTCACTATCATACAATGCTCTGCTTCAGAAGTATATTCCCAGGATTTTCTCCCTCAAATTAAGGCCTATGTTTGATACTAGTAGACTTCTCTTGGCCAGAAATGCCCTTTTTGCCAGGGCTAGACTGCTTTCGAGGTCCTCCATGCTCCGTCTGTCACTGGTTATCTTGCTGCCCAGGTAGCAGAATTCCTTAACTCCGGGGGAGAAAGGTGGTGATTGCTGACTGAAATTTCGTGAGAGGATGCGTCCGCAGTGAGCAACGCCCTTGTTTTGACGTCCACCCCGAATCTTGTATCATGTCCGTAGCACTCTCTCCCCTATTCCTCGATAATACAAAACGCGCTGCTCTTCTTTGAACGTTCTCGATGTACGCCGTTAATCCTATTTGGCAAGGATCGAACACCTCGTAGCAATACTCTAAAAGAGGACGGACAAGAACAGTGTAGGCTGCCTCTTGAGTAGATGTGTTGCATATTTTAAAAGTTCTGTCAATAAAACGCAGTCTTTGCTTCGCCTTCCTCAGAACATTGTCTATGTGTTATTTGCAATTTAGCTCTTTCGTATTTGTTATTCCTGGGTATTTAGTTGAATTTACAGTGCTTGGATTTGATTGATTTTATCGTGTAACTGACGTTTAAGGGATTCCTTTAGCTCTAATGTTGATGAGCTCACACTTTTCATTATTTAGAGTCAACAGCCAATTTTCGCACGATACAGATATCTTTTCTAAATCGTTTTGTAATTTGTTTTCATCTTCTGATGACTTTACTAGAAAATGAACGACAGCATCACCTACAAACAACCTAAGGCGGCTGTTCAGCTTGTCTCCTCAATCATTTATGTGGATAAGGACCAGCAGAGGGCCTATAAAAATACCTTGTGGAACGCCAGAAATCAGGTCTCTTTTACTCGATGACTTTCCGTCAGTCGCTACGAACTGCCACCTCGCTGACAGGAAATCAAGAATACAGTCACGTAACTGAGACGATATTCCATAAGCACTCTATATGATAACAAGCAGCTTGTGAGGTGTATGAAGTATGACAGGATGCATGTGGTACGCAATAATGTCTACCATAACTGTCGAGGTGCCTCCCATTACTACCACACGCCCCAAGGAAGCCCATGTGAATGTCTCCCATAAAATAATATTGCTCCGCTGGCCTACGTCGTTGGCTCGGAGCATGGTTCGAGCAGCCGCTAGCCTGCACGATGGCTTATTGGAACACGACCATCGACCTGTTGCATCAAGAAACTAGGTTCCTCCGACCAGGTGACACGTTTTCACTGAACTTCAGTCTCGATTGTCCTGTTCCCATTGCAGTCGTAACTGGCTATGTCGCTGAATCGTCTCCTGTGATGTCCCTTGAGCGCTAATCGGTGTGCTCCGAAAGATTTGTGCTCTGTCGTCAGGCCTGTCATATATTGCGAGCTATCCTGCTGTACAGAGCTAGAAAGCGCCCGAATTCCACGTTTTGTGAGGAAGCATGGACGTCTACCATGTAGACAGAGATATCCAGCTAGAAATGATTTTAGAGTGTATGGGTACCACATGCTTCCAGCCAAAATCACAAAAATACGCGAGCGGCCATATGTGTACTCTGCTTGCTCGTCATCAATTGGCTCATGAACAACACCGGCCATTCCTGTTCTGTATCATTGTTAGTAACTTGAGGTGGTGTCCTCATGCTAACATAAGAAAAAGAAAGTAATAGTTGAGCCCAAACAAAGCACCATCTCCCCGTGCAAATACCTGCGCGCATCCAAAAAAATTAATGTTACTTCGTGGAACAGCAACGGTGTGGTATAGAACCAGTTGCTTCCCCGAGGTGTAACCACCATTGCTTACATACAACTGAGAAGTCTTGCGGCACGGTCCAAGAACAACGTCCAGGAAGACTGCATGAAGTCATGCTACTCCACGATAACGCCTGCCCGCATTCTGCTAAACTAACAAAAAACACTGTACTGGAGTTGGGTTGGGAAGTCATTCCACACCCACGTTATTCATCTGATCTTGTGCCCTGAGATTTTCATATTCTCCGCTCGTTTTCGAACAATCTTCAAGAAACTTCCTTACCGGATTCAAATGCTCTCCGAAGACGGCTCGACGAGTTCTTCACCTCAAAACCACTTGATTTCTACAGTCGCTTAGTTGAAAAGTTACCCAATCGCTAGCAGAATATTGTAAATAGTGAAGGAGAATGTACTTGTATTACTGATGACTGAAGTCTCTGTTATGTGTATCTCTTGTGTTTATTAAACTTACGGAGAAACGTTACGAAATTATGCAGCAAATCAGTACTTTTTTTAACATAATTTTATTTAATAAACTATATTCACACAATTTCATCACATTTATAGGAAACAAAACTCAATTTATAATTAACTGTGAAGGTTATAAGACAATCACACTTTATAGTGGAAACTGTTGAAGTACTCTAGCAATTATTATGCAACTTGTTTTAGTTTGAACGACGGACTTTACGCATTTCTAGGAGACAATCTACAGCTTTATTTCACGGCGCCTTGTTTTAAACCCTCATTACAAATAACGTCCAGGTATATTTTGAATTTGATTTTGTAGTTTCACTATTGTCAACGTAGTATTATAAGTTTCTCTTTGATATACGTCCGGAATTATGTGACGATTATTCTTTTTATTTTGGCCTTTTCTGGTACTAAAATGTTCCAAATTTGGTTTCAGCAAGTATACTACATTATTCTTGGGCTAGGTTGACATCTGCTTCGAGTTTGAACAGCTCCTTATTTACACATGTTGGATGGGATTGTTCATTGCGATATCCAGGACTTATTTTCAGTGCATAAAGACTAACTTGTGAGCTAGGCTATCTGCCAAGTTACAATTTTAGAATTGTTTACTGAGTGTCAGAAGTATTTTATTTAGCCGTTGCTTTGTTGCTGTTATCTTATTGATAACTTTCTACCAGGAGGTCTTCATACCACTAGTGAGGAATTTAAGGTGATGATTATTTCAGATTATATCCTACTGAGGAGTCGGATTCGGCTTGGTCTTACTCCCTTTATTAGGCGACTGTAAATCGTTTTTTTTTACTTCTTATCTGGAAAATTTATTTTACTGTAAACGTAACTTACCCCTTGAGTGAAAACTTAAATGTGGTTTAGTGAATGTGGTATAACATAACTGGCTCCTAGATACTTGATAGTAACCAGAATCCTCTTTTAATTTTCTTATCTTATTTCTTTGCACTGCGTTCGCTTTATGTCTTAATTAAATTTTGCCTTCCTCTTTCTATGGGTAAATACTGCGGCTTGCTTCTTACTCTGATTATGTACCTTTTTCTGGAAAAACCATCCCAAAACTGAAATGATAATTTTAGCTGTGGATTATATTACAGGAAATATCTGAGTAATGTATCAAACTGTTGACAGTGTGAAAGACTTCGTAAGTTTCGTTTTTTATATGGTGCATCGTTCTCTATGACTATGAGTTTTTAGTGTTGCTTCAGAGTTGATCATTAATAGCGCGCCAACCGGTTAATTTTGTTCGGGGGGAAGAGCGTTAACATTCAGTTCTCAATATTGTTATCATTTCTGCTCACTGGATGGCAGATCCGCGTACTATGCAAGCAACTGTTGTCTATAAATGTCCAAACATGTTTCAGCACCTTTGTGCCATCCTAAGAGGGTACTTTTATTCACATATGTAAAACGTAAACATGTTTTAAGTTGTAATTAAATGCACCTTTGAGCTATTATCATAGGGTACTCTTATTCAGAATTGTGAAATAAAACGTGTTTTAAGTAATAATTATACTTACGAAATTAGGCGTAATGTAGTCTGTTACTGTTATTACCTTAATTTTTCTAGACTGTTAGGTTCTGTTGGAGTCTCTTTACGTCGCTATACGCTGGTATTTCGTCATCTGTAACAGCATGATGTTACTGCAAGTTCGTTTGCGACTGTATATTGCGATTATGTTGAATTAGTTTCGAAATGTTCGTTGGCATCTGCATTCTCATTTGTCGTGAACATGCAGACACAAACACGAACCTGTTTTTAAGGAAGTCCACTTGCAAGCTACACTTCTTCACGTCACGGAACGCTGTTAATGTTACTGCTGTGTTTTCAGCCCTGTTGATGTTCACTTCTTTTCATATCAATTTGCCGCCAAATCTGAACTTTGTTTACTTTCTCTGCCCCTCTGCACCGCGCGGTTGTCCCACTCTCTCTGTCTCTCTCTTGAGTGTGCTCGCGTTATTTTATTAGTTTGTGTTATCTGTTCTCTGATGTTCCTTTGGTATGTTAAATAGTACACCATTGCACAGTGCAATGTAATAGTTTATAGTCCTTTTCTTTCCGCTAATGCCTTATGTATTCCGATTTTTTCTTCTATTATAAATTTATGATATACGCTGTCGCTGGATTTCAGTATTTTTAAATCTGTTTTTATTTCAGCTGGTTGACTGTTGTGGGCTATAAAATGGTCAGTAAATGTGCTATGGCAACTCTTTCTTTTTAGGACTTGTTTAAAAGTTCCTGCATGTTTGCCCTTTGTATATTGACCGACAAAGTTGCATTATGTCTGTAAATGCCTTATCTGTTGAAAATGTCTGTGGGTGTTTCCTGTATTCTGTGTTTTTTTTGTGTTTTTATGTTTGCTCTATATCCAATTTCAAGTCCTTGTTTCTTTAAAATGTTGCTTCTTCTTTCAAATATTTTGATATTGTAGCTGGTTATGAGCCGTTTTGTTTTGTGCACAGTATCCAGCTCTGTTGTGTCCTGTGTGAGGTCATTGTGTTGAGTGTTCTGTGTTGTTGTGAAAGGTCTTGTGTGCGGATAGCTTGTTCATTCCCTTTCTTCTTGAATGTCTTTTGGTTTACGTTCTCTGTCATATGGGTATCATAACCATTGTCCACTTCAGTGGAGATTTACAGTAAACGTTTGGGCTGATATACACTACTGGCCATTAAAATTGCTACACCACGTAGATGACGTGCTACAGAGGCGAAATTTAACGGACAGGAAGAAGATGCTGTGATATGCAAATGATTAGCTTTTCAGAGCATTCACACAAGGTTGGCGTCGGTGGCGACACCTACAACATGCTGACATGGGGAAAGTTTCCAACCGATTTCTCATACACAAACAGCAGTTGACCGGCGTTGTCTGGTGAAACGTTGTTGTGATGCCTCGTGTAAGGAGGAGAAATGCGTACCATCACGTTTCCGACTTTGATAAAGGTCGGATTGTAGCCTATCGCGATTGCGGTTTATCGTATCGCGACATTGCTGCTCGCGTTGGTCGAGATCCAGTCACTGTTAGCAGAATATGGAATCAGTGGGTTCAGGAGGGTAATACGGAACGCCGTGCTGGATCCCAACGGTCTCGAATCAATAGCAGTCGAGATGACAGGCATCTTATACGCATGGCTGTAACGGATCGTGCAGCCAAGTCTCGATCCCTGACTCAATAGATGGGGACGTTTGCAAGACAACAACCATCTGCACGAACCGTTAGACGACGTTTGCAGCAGCATAGACTATCAGCTCGGAGACCATGGCTGCGGTTACCTTTGACGCTGCATCACAGACAGGAGCGCCTGCGATGGTGTACTCAACGACGAACCTGGGTGCACGAATGGCAAAACGTCATTTTTTCGGATGAATCCAGGTTCTATTTACAATATCATGATGATCGCATGAGTGTTTGGTGACATCGCGGTGAACGCACATTTGAAGCGTGTATTCGTCATCGCCATACTGGCGTATCACGCGGTGTGATGGTGTGGGGTGTCATTGGTCACACGTCTCGGTCACCTCTTGTGCGCATTGACGGCACTTTGAACAGTGGACGTTACATTTCAGATGTGTTACGACCCGTGGCTCTACCCTTCATTCGATCCCTGCGAAACCCTACATTTCAGCAGGATAATGCGCGACCGCATGTTGCAGGTCCTGTACGGACCTTTCTGGATACAGAAAATGTTCGACTGCTGCTATGGCCAGCACATTCTCCAGATGTCTCACCAATTGAAAACGTCTGGACAATGGTGGCCGAGCAACTGGCTCGTCACAATACGCCAGTCACTACTCTTGATGAACTGTGGTATCGTGTTGAAGCTGCATGGACAGCTGTACGTGTACACGCCATGCAAGCTCTGTTAAACTCAATGCCCAGACGTATCAAGGCCCTTATTACGACCAGAGGTGGTTGTTCTGGGTACTGATTTCTCAGGATCTATGCACCCAAATTGCGTGAAAATGTAATCATGTGTCAGTTCTAGTGTAATATATTTGTCCAATGAATACCCATTTATCACCTGCATTTCTTCTTGGTGTAGCAATTTTGATGGCCAGTAGTGTAGTTAATGACCAGTTAATAGACGTGTTACCTGCTTCTTACCCACTGCTGTATACTTCCTGGGAGAGATACTCTCCATGTTATTAAAGGTATTCCAGTTGAGCTATTCGCGTGTTTTTGGTTCCAAAACTATGTAGCTGCGATTCACTTTACACATATTGGATTCTCTGCCTCGTGATGACTGGGTGTTGTGTGATGTCCTTAGGTTAGTTAGGTTTAAGTAGTTCTAAGTTCTAGGGGACTGATGACCATAGATGTTAAGTCCCATAGTGCTCAGAGCCATTTGAACCATTTTGAACACATATTAGACGTCAAAATTTCCGTAGGATGACCTCTGCGACCCGAAAAGAAAGAAAAACTTCCTCTTCACTGTTACAGAAGTGTGTCTACTTGGGTTCTTATTGTCATTACTTATTAAAAACTCTCACACTCACCCCCTTAATTTTCAACTCAGCCATTTTCTGGAGTAAGGTGTTCCAACCTCAAATTGACACGTCAACTCTTCTTCGTTATCCCTAGAAGTCTGTATCATCATAGTCTAAACCTCTTATATGGTTGCTTACTGTGGGCGGGTTTCAGTTGAACATACTGTTAAAAGTAGTTCGCTGGAAATAGGGACCTGCTCCGAAAAATGGCATCTTCAGTGGGTAGATCATAAATGATAACCGAGAGAACTGTGATGCATCAGTTTTTATTTAGCATTTTTTTGTGTACATAATACGAATCTGATGGCATGTACAGGTCAAGATATTATAACTGAGATGGATTTCTAGTGGCCATATTTCCCGTAGCCACCGAGTCCTCCAAAGCCACCGCCGTATCCACCACCGAAGCCGCCGCTGTAGCCTCCGCCGAACTTTCCTCCGAAGCCTCTTCCGAGGCCTCCTCCGAGACCTCCTCCGAGACCTCCTCCGAGACCTCCGCCGAGTCCGCCGTGGCCGGCGCTGACGACGTAGGGCACTGGACGCTTAACGACGTAGGGCTGAGGTACTGGGACGGACACTGGGGTGGGGACCTTGACGGGGACGGGCACAGGGTTGTCTACAGGGACAGGGTACGGCTGTGGTACGTGAACGGGAACAGGCCGCTCCACAGGGACTGTGACTGGGACGCGCACTGGAACCGGGATGGTATTCTCCACGGGCACTGGGACAGGGACGGGGACTCTGTTGACAGTCACCTGCGGTGCTCCACCACCGATACCAGCTCCAATGCCGCCTCCAAGACCGCCTCCGAGTCCACCAGCGTAGCCGCCTCCGTAGCCGCCTCCATAGCCGCCTCCATACCCGCCTCCATAGCCACCACCGTAGCCGCCTCCGTAGCCTCCACCGAAGCCGCCACCAAATCCACCAAGAGAGCCAGTCAGTCCTCGCTTCTCCTTCACCTGCTGCTCCTCAGCCAGGACTGACAGGGCCAGACCGCACAGGTACATGCACACCTTATGGCCAGATGCAAATCAGATTACAACAGTGCAGAAATAGCTCTACAGACTTTCCTCTAAACTGCAAATAAACTTAAGGTCACTAAAACATTACTTATAAAATTCTCATGACAGCTAGATGACTCAATAAAATAGTGGAATACCTATAAAAATGTGATGACCACACACAAAAAGAAATTCAAATCAAGGCGCACAAAAAGTTTGACATAAACGACTCACTAATCGTATTGTTGACTACTGTTCACTTTTCATCATCTATGTTTTGATTTTATAAATGACACATTATGTTCTCTTTTTATTAGAACTGTATGTACAGTCAGCTTTCACATTCGTAAGACCCACTGAAAAACCTATTTAAGAAATGATAGAAAGACTGAATCTTGATCGAAAGCCTATTAGAACAAAACACGCCGGCCGTTGTGGCCGAGCGGTTTTAGGCGCTTCAGTCTGGAACCGCGCGACCACTACGGTCGCATGTTAGAGTTCTGCCTCGGGCATGGATGTGTGTGATGTCCTTAGGTTAGTTAGGTTTATGTAGTTCTAAGGTCTAGGGGACTGATGACCTCAAATGTTAACTCCCGTAGTGCTCAGAGCCATTTGAACCATATGAAAAAACACGGTTTTTTGAGTGATTTGTTTGTACTCTGAAGATTACTGTCAAGTCAGAGTCGTCAGAAAAGAACTGACAACGAAATACTGTGAATAAGAATGTAGTCTGTTTGGGCCGTTTCAGTACTGTTCTTCATGGTGTGTGTGACTGCATCACTATGTGGCAAAAATACCATCATTTTGGCTGCAATTGGATGCTTCCTTCATTAGTGTGACTGTGCAATTTGTGATTCGCGTGGAAGACACTTCGAGAATATTGAGACGAAGTAATATTCTGTGTGAGATGACACTAGAAATGTGCTTTTCTCACAGCAATTCTTTCGATTATGTATAAATCTTCGACGAACCAAGAATGGATGCATACTGCCCGCATGTCATACATCTCATGGAAGGGTGTTACAGAAGAGAAAAGCTAGATAACGTTTCCACTCTTCCTGACCCTTAGTCTTTTTTCACTGGTATAGTAAGCGAAGGAATATCACTAATTCTCGAGTATTTGCTAGTCAGTGAAATTTGGAGTGTAAATCTGCAAGTAATTAATATATTGCATGAGAGTGTTGCTCCAACAATGTGCTGAAATTGATTTACAGAGTGTAAAATTTTTAAATAGGACTGTCGAAAGTATTTACAGAGTAAACGGCGTGTGTGTTACGCCTTTGGAGCAAATCTCTTTGGTGACACGCAGAACAAGGTTAAAAGACATGGAGGAGTAATAATGTGCCTGTAGATCTGTATAGAATCTATCCGCGGCAACAGCATTAGTTTGCACAAGGAAGCACGCTGGTCTTTGACCCTGCCGTCACTATAGAGACGTAGTCAATGAAAAGCACGCACGTTAACATAGGAAACCGAAAATTAAATCTATAGGTAATACTTAATTTGACCTTTGCGAATGTCTATAATGAAACAAATAATGTAAGACTACATACACTAAATTACTTCTGTTATTAAACTTAGTTCGAATGAAAAACTACAAAACTCACTGTCTACATCTGATAATAATGTTAGTCTATTGAATGAGAAACAAGAGCATCAATTTTCTTTTTCTAGAAGGGTTTCGACCGCTGAAGGCATTACAGTTGTATTCACCGACACGTTTTTCTTTGCTTCAGAATAATTGAAACGATCGTATTCCTTCGGAAAACCAAGTACATGAAAGTTAAATAGAGTAAAATAAGTATTTCAGTTAGACGTTGAGGTCGTAAATCCAGACGGGCAGCGTTTGCAGTATTCAGAGTCTCTGGCATTGATGCCGGTCACATTTTGGAATTGATAGGAGGTAAGTGCAACAAAACATTTCAGAGAAACGCTTACAAAGAAATACCGGTGTAGAACTTCACTTACTTTGTAAACTGGTGGAAGATTTTCGTGGACGCTGTTGAGTAACCGTCGAGTGTGTGTTACTGTCTTAAGTAATCTCACGACAATCTATATTACTAAACGGTTATCCCGATTCATGGTTAATGGTTCAGAAAGCTCAGTTGCAGGTTGTCTACCAAACGGCTTCCAGGGGCAATAAAAATTAGTTTTTCAATATTTCGCGTAATTGTTGACCGAATTTAAAAATTTAAAATGCTAACGTAATCTACTCTTTAAGAGCTATAATCTTATGTTAAAGGTGTAACACAATACGGCAAGTGTTACAGTTAGAAACTGTGGATTTGTCTTGGGGCAGCGTAACCCAGCGCTCACAAACTACCAGAATAAATTTTTCCAGTATTTGAGAATGAGAGCACTCTGTGACTTGCAGAAAATTTTAGTCATAATTTCAAATCTTTACGAAAATTTTTGTCGCTGATGTTCCCACAAAATAATGAAAAGAAAAAGTCGCTGACAACTTTTTCACTGTTCATGCTGTAAAACTGACACATCATGACGATTTAATTTATAACTTCTTTACTACTAACTCTATTCGCAACTCATCCACATATACCACTGAGTAAAAGTTCGTAATTGTGCGACACATAGTTTGCGAAATATGACGTCATTGACATTAAGATGCGTGAAAAATTACCTTTTGCTTAAAACGGAGCGCTAATCACCCAGAATATAGTCATCCAGTGTTTGATAATTTGAGCATTTAGCGACTTCCAACAAACTTTAATCATAATTTCAAAGATTTTCTAACCTTTCGTTTACAAACTTAACGTTAAGTATTTAACCCATTAACTCATTTGTAAAGTAAGCAGCGATTTGAGGGTGTTTTATACATGGGAATTCCATTCTTTAAGGGAGTCTCCACACTGAAACTCAAATTTTTTTCAAAATGATTTTAAAACTATTTCAAATCTTTGGAGTGTTTAGTGCTATATCTAAAAATGATTTGGCGGTATTTGAAGTACTGTTTGCCTGAGAAATATTTGAAATGTGGACTACGTGAGGGACTGTGGTACACTAATAGCTACCAAAGTGGTTAAGATAGTACCAGTCTGGGACTTTTGTCTGATGCATAGCTGGCAAGATGCATAAACGACAAAACACAAACTCCAGGGATGTTGCCCGTTCGTGTGGAACGACTTCGCCTTCCTTTGACATGAAAGCTAGTGCTCCTAGAGTTTGAAGACGGTGCAGTTTAACTTCGGATGCGAATCACGCTGCCTCTTTGCATATTCTGTACATAAAATGCATTACCAGACGAAAGCCTGTCTTGAAGTGTCAAGAAAATCTCTAGACCTGTACACGATGGAATCACGATGCAATGGACGTACAGCACGATACTTAATAGAGACATCACCAAAGTGTATTCTGTAAAAAATAATAAGTGGCTGAAACCTTCTCTGCTGAAGAAGTAGCTAAGTAGGTACATGGGAAAGCCTTTCGCTTGCAAATGTGCGAGAAAGCTTAAGGCAGTATGCTGACATTTCTCCCGAGCACGAAAGAAAATTTGAGTACAATATGACTACGGCACAAAATTTTTCCAGGTATCGCACCGCGTCATAATGTAACAAAACTGTACTGGAGAAACAAACGTTTCGCCCACGGTTACAGTGGCCTCTTCTGAGTCTATGTTCAGGGCTTAGACCCAGAAGAATGCCATTGCAACACTGCGGCCGAAATATTGGTTGTTCCAGTGTAGATTTTTAATTTAATTTATTTTTTTTACTTTTTGACGCGGTACGATACTTAGAAAACTTTTATGTCAACTGACTCTGGCCACGGAACCCTGCGCAGTCGTAAGACGTATATGAATTTATTACACATGAACAACGTCTAGATACGGTACATAAAGTAGCAAATGATTTGTGGCTGTCCTTACCAGGATCCTCATTGCTGCTGCTGCGGTGTTCTGCTGTTAGCAAGCAATGACTGATGCCTTCCCTGCCGCTTCGGGCGGCTTATATACCATTCTGCGTTGGCCCCCACCTTGCACTGCGTCCATTAGCCGCTGCTTCTGCTGCGTCCACTCCTCGGAGCGTAACCGTCTGGCTTCCTGAACACGGGGAGCAGTTGCAGCACGCGGCAGACAATTGTCTCACGTAATACACCTTCACTTCACACCGCTTTTAATTCAAATGCTCACTTGTGCAGTATTTACACGGTAAGAAATGGCTTGCTTCGTACTATAAGTTTCAACTCAAAATTTCTTTAGAACTGACATTTTAGCAGCAAGGTGTGGTGTTATTTTTCGTTCGACTAATTCAAATTCTTTCGGAAACGGTATGTGTTAAGGAAGGGGTGTATTATGTTTTGATTTTAGTGGTAGTTCCCGAAACGAGTTTACAAGACAACATACTAAAAGTTTACATAAATACATTTCTGAATGACTTACCAGGTTTTCAACACGCTGGAAATTTTTCAGTTTTAGGACTTAAGAAAATACATAATGTGACGAGATATTTTCTACTTCATACTGGAATTCCTCAGATAATTTTAGTACGAAATGTTTTGAATTAAATATGACACACAATGCTGCATTTTGGCGTGCATTAATTGGATGAATGCGTTTTCTATTTCATTTCATCACTAGGTATATAACTAACCATTTATCACGTTTCCTAATCTACCTTATTATTTTTAACCCAACAGAAATTATATTAAAGTTTATGTTGTCTGGGTACGGAAACGGAAGAATTATATATTGTTTATATTATAAACTGTACAGACCTTATAGGATATTTGAACCGATTCTTTTAAAGGGTGTAAAAAAGGCCAGTTTCAGAATGCTGTAGAAAGAGAACCACTGCTCAGAATGTCAAATTTCAACTCGATATTATTGACGCAGAGGAAACGCCATAAAAAGTAGATTGCGCTGTAAGCGACAGAACACGCACACAAACAGACGTGCGGCACACTGCTGTTCCGTAGTTTACGTAGAAGACGCCCAACATGACCGTCTCCATGAAAGATCGCGCGCTACTGGTAAAACTCTTTTACAAGAAAGCTGACTGTGCGCCGGCAGACCTGCAGAAGTTCTGGACACTCAAGGGTATGATAAAAAGACACTGGTCCGATGCCTGCTAAGGGTCTGGAGAAAATGATTACAAAATTACACTACTGGCCATTAAAATTGCTACACCAAGAAGAAATGCAGATGATGAACGGATATTCATTGGACAAATATATTATACTAGAACTGACATGTGATTACATTTTCACGCAACTTGGGTACATAGATCCTGAGAAATCAGTACCCAGAACAACCACCTCTGGCCGTAATAACGGCCTTGATACGCCTGGAGATTGAGTCAAACAGAGCTTGGATGGCGTGTACAGGTACAGCTGCCCATGCAGCTTCAACACGATACCACAGTTCATCAAGAGTAGTGACTGGCGTATTGTGACGAGCCAGTTGCTCGGCCACCATTCATCAGACGTTTTCAATTGGTGAGACATCTGGAGAATGTGCTGGCCAGGACAGCAGACGAATATTTTCTGTGTCCAGAAAGGCCCATGCAGGACCTGCAACATGCGGCCGTGCATTATACTGCTGAAATGTAGGGTTTCGCAGGGATCGAATGAAGGGTAGAGCCACGGGTCGTAACACATCTGAAATGTAACGTCCACTGTTGAAAGTGCCGTCAATGCGAACAAGAGACGTGTAACCAATGGCCCCCCATACCATCACGCCGGGTGATACGCCAATATGGCGATGACGAATACACGCTTCCAATGTGCGTTCACCGCGACGTCGCCAAACTCGGATGCGACCATCATGATGCTGTAAACAGAACCTGGATTTATCCGAAAAAATGACGTTTTGCCATTCGTGCACCCAGGTCCGTCATTGAGTACACCATCCACACGCGCTCCTGTCTGTGATGCAGCGTCAAGGGTAACCGCAGCCATGGTCTCCGAGCTGATAGTCCATGCTGCTGCAGACGTCGTCGAACTGTTCGTGCAGATGGTTGTTGTCTTACAAATTTCCCCATGTGTTGACTCAGGGATCGAGACGTGGCTGCACGATCCGTTACAACCATGCCCATAAGATGCCTGTCATCTCGACTGCTAGTGATACGAGGCCGTTGGGATACAGCAGGGCGTTCCGTTTTACCCTCCTGGACCCATCGATTCCATATTCTGCTAACAGTCATTGGATCTGGACCAACGCGAGCAGCAATGTCGCGATACGATACACCGCAGTCGCGATAGGCTACAATCCGACCTTTATCAAAGTCGGAAACGTGATGGTACGCATTGGTCCTCCTTACACGAGGCATCACAACAACGTTTCACCAGGCAACGTGGTCATTTGCATATTACAGCATCTTCTTCCTCACGGTTAAATTTCGCGTCTGTAGCACGTCATCTTCGGGGTGTAGCAAATTTTAATGGCCAGTAGTGTATAAAAGACAGGCTCTTTTGAAGTGCTGTGTGGAAGGCAGCTGATCCGACGTCTGTCAGAGATGTGGCCACAACATTGCAGGAGGGGTCGAACGGTGGCGTGCAAACACACAGTGCGCGGGCAACTGCCCGTACGTTGGACATGCCTGCGAGATCAGTGCATAATACCCCACGAAACATCCTGCATTCCTATCCATACAGAATTACGCATCTTCAGCAGCTGCTTCTTGCTGATAGGTCAGCAAGACAAACGATCACTCTGAAATTTCTTGCTCGCATGGAACTGGAGAATGAATGGCCATGCAACATTCTGTGGGTAGAGGAAGCCCGTTTCCAAGGACATGTCAATGCGCAGAACTGCAAAATATGATAACGGAAAATCCATAAGCACGTCAACCAGTACCATTTAATTCTGTAAAGATGACTGTGAAGTGCGGTTTGGCGGCATCGCTTATCGTAGGGCCGTATTTTTTCGAGGAGGTGAGTCCTGCGACTCCTGTTACCTGTACCATCAGTGTTAAACAATATGAGAGGCTTTTGCACTGTTCAAATTTGACGTCATTCTGAGCAGTCGAACTCTTTCTACAGCGCCTTGGCACTAGAACTTTAATTATGGACGTCCTTTATATACATGGTGTTTATAAATGAATGGTGCGGTTTTAAAAATTAATAATCAATGGATTTATTACTTCATGCGTGCAAACCTTACAGCGTGGGAAACGGCAACCGTCCCAGTTGTTGTTGCATTAATCGTAATCCTCTATAAGTGCACCCTTGGTCACGTGACACACATCTACATGGTAATCAAATTCTACCCATACTTGGTGTAGCATGTCCCCGCAATGGTCTGCGGTGCACGCTTTATCCGATCATACGCTTTCCCAAAAGACATGGACATTGGCGGTACATAAACTCGGTATTTCATAAACCACTACAGAAAGAAATCGCAGGGTGTCCAATATGCCAAAGGCTGTTGTCTACTGCTGCACCACGTCCAGTCCATCGCTGGTGAAGAACACGATTAAGAAGCTCTCGTACAATCCTTTGAAAATTGGGCGGAGCACCGTCCAGTTGCAAAATATGATAACAGTAAGTGGGGTAACAACCAGGTTTCCAACACGTCTCGAGATGAGTTACCCATCACTGTTCGTTTTTCGAAGAAAACTGGGCCGTATACTTTCTCACGCGAAACTGCACAGAAAATGTTCACTTTTTGAGAGTCAGGCTGATGCTTTATCAGTGTACCTGGTTTCTTTCTCCCCCAGATACAGACATTGTGTGTGTTTACCTTGCTCCTTCCATGGAATGTGGCTTCACTGCCAATGATGATTCTTTCTACAAATCCATCTTCGTACATTTTTAATTACAGCTCTTCACAAAACCCACACTTTTTCACTTTGTGTGCTGACACAGGGGCCTGCACTAACCAACTCTGTACTCTTTAAAACATAGCCGCTTAAGCATTACCATCCACACCGTAATCTTTAGCATGATTCCCCTCTTGCCTTCTTGTCTTTTTACATGACTTGAGAGGATTTGGGTGAAATGCCTCAACTCTTTCGACGTCTGCATCAGACGTACGGTGTTGACTATGATTCTTCAACTTAAAAAGGCATCTGGTTACGACAGACTGTCGGTACCACCGAGCTATGTTATTCTTGTGTGTTGGGTCTTACCTAAACCGTGCGAGAAACTCAGGATGCACTGTAACCACCGATCTGGAGACTTCAAAGTGGAGTACACACAAAAGCTTTTCCTGTTGTGACGCCGTCTTGGAAACGGACGCTACTCTTGCGCACGAAGTATGACAAGTGGACAGCGGGTAGCGAATCAAAAAATTGGACAGTTGCCGTTGCTTATGCTGTAACGTTGCCCACAAAAAGTGATAAATATATTTTTTTATTTTTTAAAACCGCATTATTGATTTGTAAACACCCTGTACTATTATTTATTTATTTTTTGCTATCTTCCGACTGGTTTAACGGGGCCCATACCAGTTTCTGTCTTCCCCTAAAGTTTTTGTCAACCGTCTACGCTTTTTCCTAGTACCGTTGAAGTTATTCCTTGATACTTACTAGCCTTTCACACCTTCTTGTATCTTCATCTCCCAGACCCAGTATCTGCATAATCTGCATATCTCCTATGGTATTATCCTTCCATCTCGTATCGGCCGTCCTAGTGGTCTCATTCCTTTGGCTACCCCATCCATCTTTTTTTTTTTTTTTTTTTTTTTTTTTGGTCATCAGTCTACTGACTGGTTTGATGCGGCCCGCCACGAATTCCTTTCCTGTGCTAACTGCTTCATCTCAGAGTAGCACTTGCAACCTACGTCCTCAATTATTTGTTTGACGTATTCCAATCTCTGTCTTCCTCTACAGTTTTTGCCCTCTACAGCTCCCTCTAGTACCATGGAAGTCATTCCCTCATGTCTTAGCAGATGTCCTATCATCCTGTCCCTTCTCCTTATCAGTGTTTTCCACATATTCCTTTCCTCTCCGATTCTGCGTAGAACCTCCTCATTCCTTACCTTATCAGTCCACCTAATTTTCAACATTCGTCTATAGCACCACATCTCAAATGCTTCGATTCTCTTCCGTTCCGGTTTTCCCACAGTCCATGTTTCACTACCATACAACGCTGTACTCGAGACGTACATCCTCAGAAATTTCTTCCTCAAATTAAGGCCGGTATTTGATATTAGTAGACTTCTCTTGGCCAGAAATGCCTTTTTTGCCAAAGCGAGTCTGCTTTTGATGTCCTCCTTGCTCCGTCCGTCATTGGTTATTTTACTGCCTAGGTAGCAGAATTCCTTAACTTCATTGACTTCGTGACCATCAATCCTGATGTTAAGTTTCTCGCTGTTCTCATTTCTACTACTTCTCATTACCTTCGTCTTTCTCCGATTTACTCTCAAACCATACTGTGTACTCATTAGACTGTTCATTCCGTTCAGCAGATCATTTAATTCTTCTTCACTTTCACTCAGGATAGCAATGACATCAGCGAATCGTATCATTGATATCCTTTCACCTTGTATTTTAATTCCACTCCTGAACCTTTCTTTTATTTACATCATTGCTTCCTCGATGTACAGATTGAAGAGCAGGGGCGAAAGGCTACAGCCTTGTCTTACACCCTTCTTAATGCGAGCACTTCGTTCTTGATCGTCCACTCTTATTATTCCCTCTTGGTTGTTGTACATATTGTATATGACCCGTCTCTCCCTATAGCTTACCCCTACTTTTTTCAGAATCTCGAACAACTTGCACCATTTTATATTGTCGAACGCTTTTTCCAGGTCGACAAATCCTATGAAAGTGTCTTGATTTTTCTTTAGCCTTGCTTCCATTATTAGCCGTAACGTCAGAATTGCCTCTCTCGTCCCTTTACTTTTCCTAAAGCCAAACTGATCGTCACCTAGCGCATTCTCAATTTTCTTTTCCATTCTTCTGTATATTATTCTTGTAAGCAGCTTCGATGCATGAGCTGTTAAGCTGATTGTGCGATAATGCTCGCACTTGTCAGCTCTTGCCGTCTTCGGAATTGTGTGGATGTTGCTTTTCCGAAAGTCAGATAGTATATCGCCAGACTCATATATTCTACACACCAACGTGAATAGTCGTTTTGATGCCACTTCCCCCAATGATTTTAGAAATTCTGATGGAATGTTATCTATCCCTTCTGCCTTATTTGACCGTAAGTCCTCCAAAGCTCTTTTAAATTCTGAATCTAATACTGGATCCCCTATCTCTTCCAAATCGACTCTTGTTTCTTCTTCTATCACATCAGACAAATCTTCACCCTCGTAGAGGCTTTCAATGTATTCTTTCCACCTATCTGCTCTCTCCTCTGCATTTAACAGTGGAATTCCCGTTGCACTCTTAATGTTACCACCGTTGCTTTTAATGTCACTAAAGGTTGTTTTGACTTTCCTGTATGCTGAGTCTGTCCTTCCGACAATCATATCTTTTCGATGTCTTCACATTTTTCCTGCAGCCATTTCGTCTTAGCTTCCCTGCACTTCCTATTTATTTCATTCCCCAGCGACTTGTATTTCTGTATTCCTGATTTTCCCTGAACATGTTTGTACTTACTCCTTTCATCAATCAACTGAAGTATTTCTTCTGTTACCCATGATTTCTTCGCAGCTACCTTCTTTGTACCTATGTTTTCCTTCCCAACTTCTGTGATGGCCCTTTTTAGAGATGTCCATTCCTCTTCAACTGTACTGCCTACTGCGCTATTCCTTATTGCTGTATCTATGGCGTTAGAGAACTTCAAACGTATCTCGTCATTCCTTAGTACTTCCGTATCCCACTTCTTTGCGTATTGATTCTTCCTGACTAATGTCTTGAACTTCAGCCTACTCTTCATCACTACTATATTGTGATCTGAGTCTATATCTGCTCCTGGATACGCCTTACAATCCAGTATCTGATTTCGGAATCTCTGTCTAACCATGATGTAACCTAATAGAAATCTTCCCGTATCTCCCGACCTTTTCCAAGTATACATCCTCCTCTTGTGATTCTTGAACAGGGTATTCGCTATTACTAGCTGAAACTTGTTACAGAACTCAGTTAGTCTTTCTCCTCTTTCATTCCTTGTCCCAAGCCCATATTCTCCTGTAACCTTTTCTTCTACTCCTTCCCCTACAACTGCATTCCAGTCGCCCATGACTATTAGAATTTCGTCCCCCTTTACACACTGCATTACCCCATCCATCACTGCCTTTATTAGCGTGTATGCCCCTATCCTGCTCACATGTTCATACCACCTGAGTCTTTAGTTTCCATACTCGCTATGATGTCAGTTAGTATGTATAATTGTCTGATTTCGCTGTTTTTCCTGATTCTCGACTGTTCAGTTTCTGTCACTAGTCGATCTGTTTTTCTCAGTACTTTATCAACAAAAGTGATGACAGCTGGGGAATACTAGTTCCGTCCTGTGGGGTACGGGGTGGTGACAGGAAGGGCATCCGACCACCCTTTGACACTAACATTGTCAAATCCATAGTAACGGACCGACACCGCGGTTGAAAGTGGGACAAAGGCCCCAGGGAATGATGATGATGATGAGTTACTTTTCTCTTTTTTTATGTCAGGGTCCTTGTCTCACTTGCCTAGCACACTATTGCTTTGATGATGGGCTATATATTCTTACTTTTGCTGCCTGGAAAATAACTTAGATCTTATTGCTCCTAGACGTCTTCTTCCGTCTTGAATTCTCGTTACGATCTCTTGTTCTATAACGTTTTTTGGTTGATGTTGACATCGAGGTATATAAATGTGTCCTGATTGTTAGATGTTTGGTGCTAGCTGATCTCTTCTTCCTATTACCATGAACTTCGTTTTATTTTCATTTATAGTTAGACTTATTTTCTTAGCTTCTTCCATCAGCATAGTTCCCATTTTCTCCAGATATTCCATACTCTTCCCTATCACAACACTATCATCCGTGAAAGTCAGAGAATTTATCTTAAAACTGTGTACCCGACCGAGACTCGAACTCGGGATCTTTGCCTTTCGCAGGCAAGTGCTCTACCATCTGAGCTACCGAAGGACGACTCACGCTCGGTACTCACAGCTTTACTTCTGCCAGTATCTCGTCTCCTACCTTCCAAACTTTACAGAAGCTCTCCCGCGAACCTTGCAGAACTAGCACTCCTGAAAGAAAGGATATAGCGGAGACATGGCTTAGCCACAGCCTGGGGGATGTTTCCAGAATGAGATTTTCACTCTGCAGCGGAGTGTGCGCTGATATGAAACTTCCTGGCAGATTAAAACTGTGTGCCCGACCGAGACTCGAACTCGTATATGAAATGTATTCGCAGTTGCGAATATGGAAAACCATCGGCTGTATATTGGAACGATGACAATGAAAATTTGTGTCGGACCGACACCCGATCCTGGATTTCCCGCTTATCGCTAGCGGTCGCCTTACCCTATGGCTATCCGAGTGCGACCCGTGGCCGGACTCAAACTTCCGCTTGTCCTCAACCATCTGTCTACAACCTGTAATCGTACATCCATTAAGTATATTTCCATCCAGGGGAGACATTTCACTTGAAAGTCGCTTGCCTGGTGTCGGCAAATAAATACGATATTCCAGTGCTGTGATATCCGAATTACGATGCAACGGCACCGGGCAAGCGACTTCCAAGTAAAATGTCTCCCCAGTACGGGCATATACATAATGGACGTACGAGTACGGGTCGTAGACCCGTGACTGACCACAGATGGAAATTGGGGCTGGTAGCGAGTCGTACTTCAATAGCCAAATGGTAGGTCGCCTTTCGGCACACTAGCGGCACGGACGTCTTGTTCACGTCCTCGCCCCGCAGCTCGCTCGCGGAGTTGTTTACGTGATTCTGCCGCCTTAGCGAGCATTATTTCCTTTGAAAGAGGTTTCTTTACGCCCACAGAAAATCGACACTGAAGATCAGCTTTTCACCTGAATATGCCAGACCAAAAGCTTTATTTGTTCATGAGACCCAGAAAATATTAGATACAGGCTCCCAGGTAGATGCTATTTTCCTTGACTTCCGGAAGGCGTTCGATACAGTTCCGCACTGTCGCCTGATAAACAAAGTAAGAGCCTACGGAATATCAGATCAGCTGTGTTGCTGGATTGAAGAGTTTTTAGCAAACAGAACACAGCATGTTGTTATCAATGGAGAGACGTCCACAGACGTTAAAGTAACCTCTGGCGTGCCACAGGGGAGTGTTATGGGACCATTGCTTTTCACAATATATATAAATGACCTAGTAGATAGTGTCGGAAGTTCCATGCGGCTTTTCGCGGATGATGCTGTAATATACAGAGAAGTTGCAGCATTAGAAAATTGTAGCGAAATGCAGGAGATCTGCAGCGGATAGGCACTTGGTGCAGGGAGTGGCAACTGACCCTTAACATAGACAAATGTAATGTATTGTGAATACATAGAAAGAAGGATCCTTTATTGTATGATTATATGATAGCAGAACAAACACTGGTAGCAGTTACTTCTGTAAAATATCTGGGAGTATGCGTGCGGAACGATTTGAAGTGGAATGATCATATAAAATTATTGTTGGTAAGGCGGGTACCAGGTTGAGATTCATTGGGAGAGTCCTTAGAAAATGTAGTCCATCAACAAAGGAGGTGGCTTACAAAACACTCGTACGACCTATACTTGAGTATTGCGCATCAGTATGGGATCCCTACCAGATCGGGTTGACGGAGGAGATAGAGAAGATCCAAAGAAGAGCGGCGCGTTTCGTCACAGGGTTATTTAGTAACCGTGATAGCGTTACGGAGATGTTTAACAAACTCAAGTGGCAGACTCTGCAAGGGAGGCGCTCTGCATCGCGGTGTAGCTTGCTCGTCAGGTTTCGAGAGGGTGCGTTTCTGGATGAGGTATCGAATATATTGCTTCCCCCTACTTATACCTCCCGAGGAGATCACGAATGTAAAATTAGAGAGATAAGAGCTCGCACGGAGGCTTTCTGACAGTCGTTCTTCCCGCGAATCATACGCGACTGGAACAGGAAAGGGAGGTAATGACAGTGGCACGTAGAGTGCCCTCCGCCACACACCGTTGAGTGGCTTGCGGAGTATAAATGTAGATGTAGATGTAGAACCAGAATAGTGTATCAGAGATGAAGTCAAGATTGATTGCAACGATCTTGTTGGCATCCACCTGTTTATAGTGAGCAGTGTGGTATTCGTGAAATTGGTTAACGAAGACGTATATGACAAAATTCTAAGTGTAGCTCGAAGTGGTCTTAAGTTCCGTCACTCTGATGGACACATCGGTGACGTAACTGAGTAACATGTGGGACTTGGACTGCGGACGATCCGTGTATCTGAACTCCCTTTCAAGGTGCCTTCAGAGGCAGTCGTATCTAAATCCCGCCCATATGGGAAGGTGATTAGTCATACAGCTGAAAAGTGGGTTCAGTTCACTAAACACCCGGTTCTCGAAGGAGTACGACAGATCCGCATAGAGCTAACCTAACATGTGCCGTCCTACTTATATACTGGTGGCTGCCGTGCTATTATACACTCCTGGAAATGGAAAAAAGAACACATTGACACCGGTGTGTCAGACCCACCATACTTGCTCCGGACACTGCGAGAGGGCTGTACAAGTAATGATCACACGCACGGCACAGCGGACACACCAGGAACCGCGGTGTTGGCCGTCGAATGGCGCTAGCTGCGCAACATTTGTGCACCGCCGCCGTCAGTGTCAGCCAGTTTGCCGTGGCATACGGAGCTCCATCGCAGTCTTTAACACTGGTAGCATGCCCCGACAGCGTGGACGTGAACCGTATGTGCAGTTGACGGACTTTGAGCGAGGGCGTATAGTGGGCATGCGGGAGGCCGGGTGGACGTACCGCCGAATTGCTCAACACGTGGGGCGCGAGGTCTCCACAGTACATCGATGTTGTCGCCAGTGGTCGGCGGAAGGTGCACGTGCCCGTCGACCTGGGACCGGACCGCAGCGACGCACGGATGCACGCCAAGACCGTAGGATCCCACGCAGTGCCGTAGGGGACCGCACCGCCACTTCCCAGCAAATTAGGGACACTGTTGCTCCTGGGGTATCGGCGAGGACCATTCGCAACCGTCTCCATGAAGCTGGGCTACGGTCCCGCACACCGTTAGGCCGTCTTCCGCTCACACCCCAACATCGTGCAGCCCGCCTCCAGTGGTGTCGCGACAGGCGTGAATGGAGGGACGAATGGAGACGTGTCGTCTTCAGCGATCAGAGTCGCTTCTGCCTTGGTGCCAATGATGGTCGTGTGCGTGTTTGGCGCCGTGCAGGTGAGCGCCAAAATCAGGACTGCATACGACTGAGGCACACAGGGCCAACACCCGGCATCATGGTGTGGGGAGCGATCTCCTACACTGGCCGTACACCACTGGTGATCGTCGAGGGGACACTGAATAGTGCACGGTACATCCAAACCGTCATCGAACCCATCGTTCTACCATTCCTAGACCGGCAAGGGAACTTGCTGTTCCAACAGGACAATGCACGTCCGCATGTATCCCGTGCCACCCAACGTGCTCTAGAAGGTGTAAGTCAACTACCCTGGCCAGCAAGATCTCCGGATCTGTCCCCCATTGAGCATGTTTGGGACTGGATGAAGCGTCGTCTCACGCGGTCTGCACGTCCAGCACGAACGCTGGTCCAACTGAGGCGCCAGGTGGAAATGGCATGGCAAGCCGTTCCACAGGACTACATCCAGCATCTCTACGATCGTCTCCATGGGAGAATAGCAGCCTGCATTGCTGCGAAAGGTGGATATACACTGTACTAGTGCCGACATTGTGCATGCTCTGTTGCCTGTGTCTATGTGCCTGTGGTTCTGTCAGTGTGATCATGTGATGTATCTGACCCCAGGAATGTGTCAATAAAGTTTCCCCTTCCTGGGACAATGAATTCACGGTGTTCTTATTTCAATTTCCAGGAGTGTAATTTATGATGGCCAGCCGGAGACATGCTCGGGATGTGGCAAAGAAGGACACCTCCGTTCCAGCTGTCTGCAACGCAGAATCACACAGTTACCGCCTGGGGACCTGCAGGCCACGACCGCTCCGGCGACTCTCCCGCTGACGTTTCTCGAAGTTCTCCATAACGACCCCCGACCGCGATCACCACTGGCTCCGACTACTGACACATCGCCGTCTCCGTTAATACCTCAGGCTGTTGCGGACTGACCGACGCCCTTGCCTCCTCCTTCCGTCATGTCGAGTGGTGAACAGTCTCTAGTGCAGGGATGGCCCTTGACTCCATGGTTGTGCCTACCGATAGTTTTGTGCCTGACCATCCGGATCCCCAGGCGTCTTCGGACACTGAAAATCACGTGCGCAAGCAACGGTCGCCGAAGAGACGTCAGAAACGGCGGATCGCCCCGTCTGACACCTGCAGGGCTCAATCTCAAGACGATGAGGATCACAACTCTCAAGATGTTCCCCCAATGGGCGATTCCATGGTGGAAGCACTAGCCTGCCCCACGGCGGAGGCACAACCATCTCCGCATGCTTCAGGTGCTGTACCTATGGACGTTGATCAGCAGCTGAGCCAGCACCAATCTTCCACCGCCGACGTGACGCCGCCTCCGGACTCATGTTAAGATATGGAGACTCCACTGGACGCACACCACCCACGCAACTTTGAATGGTCTGACGATGTAGACGACGAAACGCCCACCGTTGTGACAGCAGCGAATGCTGCTGCTCCAACCACGACTGCTAATCGACAGGGATGTGCTGCCTGCTGGGACAACGTTCCTGTTCGCTGCTGCTCTTCGTGCCTCCACGAGCGTCCCAGTAGTCTCAATTCCGCGACAAGCTTACAGGTTTGGCTCCATCAGTGTCAACACCATTGGCTCCCCTGTCAAACTACAATTGCTCCATGAAATGTTGAGGGCGTCGGACCTCGATGTTGCCCTTCTGCAGGAAGTTCGCCTAGCGACGTTTCCTAATATCTATGGCTATGTTTCTTACATCAGTGGCAGCGGGACGGCTATACTTTTAAAGGAAGGCATTGAAGTAGAAGACGTGATTTACCTACCATCGGCTAGGGGTCCTACTGTGACTTTCCATGGTGTCCGAATCATCAATGCTTACGTTCCCTTGGACACGGCCAGGCGACGGGAACGGTCGTGATTCTATTTAGAACAGGTCGCTCCTGTGTCTGTGTACCGCTACGATCATATTTTTCTTGGCGGCTACTTCAATTGTGTGTTATCCCAGAAGGACCAACATCCCCAATTCACCACATGCCAGGTACTCAAGCAGCTCGTGCATGAACTGAACCTTGCCGACACGTAGGACTGAGTGCACGGTAGATCGACCTGTGTATACGTACGTCACCAGCCATTCAGCAAGTCGTTTTGACTGTGTCTACGTTTCCCAAGGAATCGTACCTGCCACGCTTGACGCTGAGTTATGGCCTACCGCCTTCTCCGACCATATCGCCTACATTTGCACTGTTTCGCTCCTCAGGAAGCTGAATGTCACCCATCTCAAGGATCCGGAATGCAGGCATGTCCTAGAGATGACGTGGTACAACTGCGTGAGACGCCTTCCAGCGCATCCTTCAACACTCCGGTGGCGGCTAGACTGCACCAAGCCTGCTTTACGTCGTTTAATAATTGTGGTCGCAACAAAATTCTGTGGCAACGACATACTATCAAATGCTACTTCACAATCCTCCGGGAACTCACAAATGATACACCCTCTGTTCAACGACAGGTTGAAATTCAACGGATTAAGGCGAAGATAATTTCTCTTATGCGTCACCGCCTTGAAGGCGCAATAGTACGAGCAAGATGTCATGATTGTGTACTAGGAGAACCGCCGTCCATGCATCATATTATCCGAGAGAAGCAGCGGTGTCGGAGAAACCAAGACATGCCAGATGGTCGCCGATTCACGTCCCAGAATGATATCGTAAACGCCTTTGTGGATCACTATAAACAATTCTATGCAGAAGAGAACGAGAACATGGCGGTAACGACTGATGTCCTCTGTTCCTTGACAACTTCCCTTGACGGAGCTGCTGCGGAGATTCTCACAGCGACAGTTACTGACGATGACTGAGACCTGATAGTCAAGAGAAGGCAGGATACGGTTACGACTGTGGACGGGGCCGTAATCAGTTACTATAGGTTGCCTTTTACAGTTACACACAATTTATTTTAGCTAGTAATTCCAGACTCAACAATAAATAAAATACCACATATTATTAATGAAGGAATAAACAACTGTCAAGCAATAGTGTTTTCAGTGACCTACATTTCAGCAAACCGCCATTAAGTACAGATACAACAGATAATGTTTTAAAAACAAGCCACTGTGACTTGGGCAAAAGGCCTTACACGTCAGGAATGGCGATAAATTAAGAATTGTTTAAAACTCGCTGCAAATTACAAATTACAGGTATTGAAATATTAAACACAAGTCACCACAAACACAGCTGAGGACATCACACACCACGAACGGCAGTGAATAAGATTTTAAAGGCTTACTGCGTAAATACAAATACCAAATGTGACTTTTAGGGCAAGTGACCACAATCATGACTGAAGGTCTTACACGCCAGGAACGGCAATAATATAAAAAAATTAGAAACCTGCTCTAAAACAGCAAATACAATAGCAAAGGTTAATTAAAAAAACAAGAAACTGATCACCAAACGGGTGAAATAAGATTATAGCAAACTTTCTAACACAAGGAGTCACAGACGATGCTCCAGGAATGGACCTCTGAGAAGGTCCGGCCACAAACTTTTTCTCGAGCAATGAGATAGGCAGCCAAGAGTTGCATTCACAAGATGGTATCTCAGACTAGTGGCAGTCTAACGAATGACTAATGATAACCTTGCTGCAGCTACATGACGTCCGATAAACCAAATGCAACGATGGTACAATACGCCAAAGCCGGGACCGGCGGTCTGCACTACGTCCCCAGGATACTGTGTTTTGAGCGCCTGGAACGAGAAAGTGACCACTACCACCAGAGTAAAAAGCACTCCACTCACTGCACTTCGCCTACTCGACACTACGAGCAGCAACACGAACCCAAGTCGCTGGAGAATCGCGAGATATCACAATGGTGGAGGTTTCTCTACTCGGATTGAAATGCACTCATCTTAAGGCTTTCTGGATCCGGTTTACGACGAGGTCGTGCACCCCCGTGATCACAGCCCTTCCATCCGGAAGTCCATGTGTGCCGACAGTGGCCCCGGTGTGTTCTGGCACTGCGCGGACCTGGCTCCTCCTGAGTCCCCAACCAACTGCCGCACTCGCACTACCCGGAAAAACAACGACGTCGCCCCAAAGATAGGGCAACAGTTACTACATATCGATAACCGCCGCTGGTGCCAATAGCGGACAGGCAACGCTTGCGAAACCGAGTGGCGCCAGTCAACACGAGAAGAAGACAAACAACCGCAACCGTGCCAACTAAACGATACCGTCTGGCCTGCAACAGAGGGCGGAAACCTACAAACAGCACCAATGCGAGCCGCAGCACGGCTCGATGACGTGGCTGATGCTCTTCATAAGGCTGCCGCGAACAAAGCCTCTGGTCCCGACGGGTTTCCGCTGGAGTTTTACTGCACATTCCACGACATCATGGGCTCACCTTGGACTGCAAAGTATGAAGAACTGATGAACCCTGACCTTCCCCTCCCATTCGAATTCGCCATCGAGATGTCGGGGAGTTGGACATTATCGGTCGTTAACCATGTTAAATTGTGACCAAGATTTTTACCCGGATTCTTGCCTCTCGTCTTGCTCAAGTCATTTCTCTGGATGAAACGTGCTTTGGTGGTGGCAGTAACATTCAGACGGCACTCAGCGATTACCGTAACATCATAGCCCTGGCCACGACCTGCAGCAGTTGCGGTGCCTTATCGACAGTGGACTTCGACCACGCCTTTGATTGAGTGAGTCATGACTTTCTAGAAAACCTACTCCGATGGATGGCCTTCCACCATAGATTTATGCACTTAGTCTTACGGCTCCTCCGAGGTGCCACGTCGCAAGTGCTGGTCAGTGGTCCTGTGGTGGGCCCTACTGTATTAATATCATGCGATCGTACATCAGTAATGTCTTCTGTCGGTGGCGCTTTTCGCCTTCGCCCTCGAGCCACTGTATTACGGCTTGAGGAGCCGGTTGACAGGGATAACAATGAGGGGACATGCTCTCATCTGCCACGCCTTTGCAGATGACGTGGTGTTCTTGGCTCTATCGGAGGATAAAGTGCGAGAGGCACTGGCGTGGATCAACCAGTGCGGGACTGCTGCGGGCAGCCGTGTGAACCTGACGAAATCTAGTGCTATGTTCGTATGTAAAGGTCTTCCAGCAGAGAAGGTGGTTGAAAATGGCTCTGAGCACTAAGGGACTTAACTTCTGAGGTCATCAGTCCCCTAGAACTTAGAACTACTTAAACCTAACTAACCTGAGGACATCACGCATATCCATGCCCGAGGCAGGATTCGAACCTGCTACCGTCGCGGGGTTCCAGACTGTAGCGCCTAGAACCGCTCGGTCACCCCGGCCGGCGCAGAGAGTGAGGCTCCATCGCCATTAGTGAATAAATTCAAATTCGTGACTACTCCATTTAGTACAGATTTTACTGATGCCAAGGGCAATGGCACACCGACTGCAGGCGGCGTTCGGCTACTTTGTAAGCGCGGGTCTTATCTTCATAGTCCGCTACGACTGGCTGACACTTCCTCCTCGGTGGCCTCGGCCTCATCAACGTCCAAGAGAGAGCAGCTGCCCTTTCTGTAAGTGCGAAGGTTAAATCGAGGGCCCACCGCCTAACCGGATTATCGGGAAGGCTGATTGACGAACTGGCCCCTCCCTCTCGAGTGGCTCCCGTTGGAGTAGTTCATATTTCTTCCTCTCTCTCACATGTCAGGACCTTTTTCATCGAATACAGTTATGTCCATGCCGACTTGCTTAGTAACAGGAACCCTGCGGCACGAGATGTTTACCGCCTAATGATACTCGGAACGTTATGGAAAGCCGATATCCTACGATCGCATGGCCGGTGGTTTGGCGTTCTGTACACCATGTCCTCCTCGACACGAACGTCCGTGTGACGTGGTATCTGATCGTTAACGGAAAATACATGACACAACTTCGTCTACATGCCATAAAAATGACAGATTCGCTGCTGTGACCTCGTTGTCACATGCTTGATACGGACGAAGATCGACTGATGTGTGGATCTTCTGCAGAGGTCTGGCAGCTGATTCAGAAGATGCTTGCCCATCTTCTACGTACGGCACCCCATGCCATTACATCGAAAACACTTCTGTTCCCAGATGAGATTTATTTCCCTCGTACGAAGACCAACGCTGTGATCTGGGTAAAAGGCCTCTCGATCTCTTATTTGTTCCGTGAAAGCGATAAGAGTGTTCTTGGTTTTTGGTCGTTCCTGCACGATCGCTTTACTTTTCTCGTGCACCTTCCACGATACCGTCAGTACTATGCCAACTTTTTTGGTAGTGCTTTTGTAAGTAGACTGTATAGGTTTTTTTATTGGTAACGCCACATAGCACTCTGTATGAAAATCACTGGCTGTGCTGTGTGCAATCTGTGGCTAGTTTGCATTGTTGTCTGCCATTGTAGTGTTGGGCAGCTGGATGTCAACAGCGCGTAGCGTTGCGCAGTTGGAGGTGAGCCGCCAGCAGTGGTGGATATGTGGAGAGAGATGGCGGAGTTTTGAAATTTGTAAGACTGGATGTCATGAACTGCTATATATATTATGACTTTTGAACACTAGTGAGATAAATACATTGTTTGTTCTCTATCAAAATCTTTCATTTGCTAACTATGCCTATTAGTAGTTAGCGCCTTCAGTAGTTTGAATCTTTTATTTAGCTGGCAGTAGTGGCGCTCGCTGTATGGCAGTAGTTCGAGTAACCAAGATTTTTGTGAAACATATATGTTAATGTTAGTCAGGGCCATTCTTTTTTAGGGATTTTTGAAAGTCAGACTGCGTTGCGCTAAAAATATTGTGTGTCAGTTTAATCACAGTCATGTATAATTGTTCTAAGGGGACGTTTCATACCTTCTTCGATCCCCCCTGCAGCTGGGGTGTCCCAGGTATGAGAAGGTGATTTCACTGGGATTGTGTAATAACAGGACTCGGTCCAATGGACCGGCAAAATAGAATATTATTCACGAAGGCGTGCCTGTAACATGCATGACTGCCTTGGGATTCAGCGTGCGTCCACCCACAAGTTGGCGGGACGCGGATGCCATTTTGTTTGTTCTGCCAAGAGGGCGTTTTCTTTAATTCCCTTTATGTTTAGTTTGTTATTGATGCTAATCACACATCATTATTTTTCGTCTGCAGGGCGTCCTATCTGATCCAAACAAATAACAAACAAAAATTATGATAAGGCCTTAATCACAAAGTTCGGGTTCTAATCTCGGTCTGGCAAAAATTTTCGTTGTCATAATTCCATTATACAGCTAATGGTTGTCCATATTCGCAACTACGAAAACATTTCATGCATTTGTATCAATTTTATACAGAAAGTATCGGCCCTATAGAGCAAATATCGACAGTATGCTCTGTGTATCTTGCTTGGAAATAAACTTGTTCCATGCACTCACGGTATTCAAGCGAGATTATCTACTTTACTCTTCGCCCTCAAGCTTACATTAAGTACTGCTCTGTTCTGTCTCGATTTTGTTTTGTCGGCAGTGTTAGTTGTATGTCAACAGTTATACAGAGCGGTATGGATAAATTTAAGGATAACAAATTAATGAATGTGCACATCGTGTTCGAATTTATTGATTGCAATGGAACAGCGACACACGAGACTATTCTGAGCCGTTCCCACAGCTACGGCAACCACATCACAATACTTTTGCATCGACTGAGGGTTGTTGCATTACCCTGTATTTTCGAATGTACGTGGTACGTTTTCTGCGGTTTATTGATTGCTCAAGGGTGGAAGGGCTGGACAAAAAGGCAAAAAAAAAAAAAGTTCAAATGTACGTGGATTCCTAAGGGAGCATACTGCTGAGGTTGTTGGTCACTAGACTTACACACTACTTAAACTAACTTACTCTAAGAACAACACACACCTATGCCCAAGGGAGGATTCGAAATTCCGGCGGGAGGGGCCGCGCAATCCGTGACATGGCACCAGAACCACGCGGCCGCACAACGCGGCGGACCCAAATGCAGGTTAAGCACCATTCGTACAACACATAAGACAGTTTATTAAAAACTGCATAACAGGATTGAAATACTGTCTTCAGAGAATATTTCAAACAATTTTAGTAGTAACATCTGAAATTTTGGGGATGTGTTTCTCCTTCTAATAATATTCGCCGGTGCAGCCAGATCCCGTCGACATTCTGCCACGATATTTGGGCCCAGAGACGTCCGGGCCATCTTAAGGTGGGCGGATAACTACTAAAAATTGTACGTGAATTGAAGGGGATCACTGCTGTCAGCTGCAGCCGGACATTACGCGAAATCAGCTGCGACAGGCGAAAATGTTTGCCGGGATTCGAATACAGGATCTCCAGCTTACTAAGGCGGTCCGTCAACCACTGCTCATCCGGGACACAGGATTATCGTAACTGCACAGTTATCCCCTTCAATTTACATATACAGGGCTATTACAAATGATTGAAGCGATTTCATAAATTCACTGTAGCTCCATTCATTGACATGTGGTCACGACACACTACAGATACGTAGAAAAACTCATAAAGTTTTGTTCGGCTGAAGCCGCACTTCAGGTTTCTGCCGCCAGAGCGCTCGAGAGCGCAGTGAGACAAAATGGCGACAGGAGCCGAGAAAGCGTATGTCGTGCTTGAAATGCACTCACATCAGTCAGTCATAACAGTGCAACGACACTTCAGGACGAAGTTCAACAAAGATCCACCAACTGCTAACTCCATTCGGCGATGGTATGCGCGGTTTAAAGCTTCTGGATGCCTCTGTAAGGGGAAATCAACGGGTCGGCCTGCAGTGAGCGAAGAAACACCACGCGTAGCCCGCGGAAGTCGACGAATAAAGCAAGCAGGGAGCTAAACGTACCACAGCCGACGGTTTGGAAAATCTTACGAAAAAGGCTAAAGCAGAAGCCTTACCGTTTACAATTGCTACAAGCCCTGACACCCGATGACAAAGTCAAACGCTTTGAATTTTCGGCGCGGTTGCAACGGCTCATGGAAGAGGATGCGTTCAGTGCGAAACTTGTTTTCAGTGATGAAGCAACATTTTTTCTTAATGGTGAAGTGAACACACACAATGTGCGAATCTGGGCGGTAGAGAATCCTCACGCATTCCTGCAGCAAATTCGCAATTCACCAAAAGTTAACGTGTTTTGTGCAATCTCACGGTTTAAAGTTTACTGCCCCTTTTTCTTCTGCGAAAAAAACGTTACAGGACACGTGTATCTGGACATGCTGGAAAATTGGCTCATGCCACAACTGGAGACCGACAGCGCCGACTTCATCTTTCAACAGGATGGTGCTCCACGGCACTTCCAACATGATGTTCGGCATTTCTTAAACAGGAGATTGGAAAACCGATGGATCGGTCGTGGTGGAGATCATGATCAGCAATTCATGTCATGGCCTCCACGCTCTCCCGACTTAACCCCATGCGATTTCTTTCTGTGGGGTTATGTGAAAGATTCAGTGTTTAAACCTCCTCTACCAAGAAACGTGCCAGAACTGCGAGCTCGCATCAACGATGCTTTCGAACTCATTGATGGTGACATGCTGTGCCGAGTGTGGGAGGAACTTGATTATCGGCTTGGTGTCTGCCGAATCACTAAAGGGGCACATATCGAACATTTGTGAATGCCTAAAAAAACTTTTTGATTTTTTGTATGTGTGTGCAAAGCATTGTGAAAATATCTCAAATAATAAAGTTATTGTAGAGCTGTGAAATCGCTTCAATCATTTGTAATAACCCTATACTGTTTCACAGCTGCGCTTGCGAAATGTGCTGGTGTCTTTCGGCGCATGCGTCAGGTGACGACATACGCCAGACAGTCGAGTTGTGTATGCTGCTTTCGGTGGTGGAAGTGAGAGATGATCTACACATTGAGTATTGAATGACCCCGTCTACCACACTGTGACCCAGGGCAGCACACACAACTCGCCCGTCCCGCGCATTTCATCACCTGACGCATACACCGAAAGACGACAGCACATTTCGGACGCGCGAGGTTCGGGATAAATACCGTGAATGCATGTGGGCCCTTCAATGGTTGTCTACTCACTTGAAGATGGCCGGACGTGTCTGCTCCGAAATATCGTGCCGATGTGGCTGCACACCGAAAATTGTTACAAGGATTTTAGTAGAAATAATATTTCGAGCCTTTGGGTTTCGTTAGAGTTTTAAATAACAGTTATACAATTATTATGAAGCTCTAATCGCAAAACAATACCCAAACTGATTGTATTTTAACAAGGTTTATTAAGCAGTTTTCAGACTTTACTGGAATGATAATTAACTTTACTAATTAGAAACCCAAAAGGGGAAGATCAAGTGCTCCAAGAGCTGCACCAAAGTTAAAATAAAATTTTACCAACGAGAGCAGTTACGGAATAACAGCGGTATCATAAATACAGCAGCATCAGAATTAAAGCGTACCGCCTTAGCCGGCCAGGTGGGAGTATAGTATCACGTCCGGCGGAGACTGGTGAACCGATTAGCCGCACTGTACTTTGGCCTAAGCACAGGAGCAGAACGTCTCTGTAACACACAAAATACTATCTTAGACAGACACATAACAATTAACACCAGTTCAAAGATCCGACCGTGGGTGAAGCAAAATCTTCAGGTGAGCGAGATAAGAACGCAATGAATAATTGTAAGTAGGCTGTTTATGTTTTCTTATTGGCAACGTTACATAGCGTTCTGTATGAAAATCGCTGGCTGTGCTGTGTGCAGTCTCTGGCTAGTTTGCATTGTTGTCTGCCATTGTAGTGTTGGGCAGCGGCAGCTGGATGTGAACAGCGCGTAGCGTTGCGCAGTTGGAGGTGAGCCGCCAGCAGTGATGGATGTGGGGAGAGAGATGGCGGAGTTTTGAAATTTGTAAGACTGGATGTCATGAACTGCTATATATATTATGACTATTAATGTAAATACATTGTTTGTTCTCTATTAAAATCTTTCATTTGCTAACTATGCCTATCAGTAGTTAGTGCCTTCTGTAGTTTGAATCTTTTATTTAGCTGGCAGTAGTGGCGCTCGCTGTATTGCAGTAGCTTGAGTAACGAAGATTTTTATGAGGTAAGTGATTTGTGAAAGGTACAGGTTAATGTTAGTCAGGGCCATTCCTTTGTAGGGATATCTGAAAGTCAGATTGCGTTGCGCTAAAAAAAATATTGTGTGTCAGTTTAAGCACAGTCATGAATAATTGTTGAAAGGGGACGTTTCATAATTAGAGTTAAGATGTTCTCTGCCTCTCCTTCCCCAGGAATAATAAACGACTCGCGAGGAGTTCGAGAAGGAGGCCAGGTTAGACTAATGACGAAATTTAACACGGGAGAAGAGAGCGTACAAAAGTAGGAGAAAGTGATAGAAAATGTAAGCAAGCCCGTTCACAGCGCTTTTAAAATCGAACAAGCACGCTCCTGGACGAATGAATTACTATTCTACCAGCTAATAGGCACTTTAATGTCCCCCCCCCCCCCCCAAAAAAAAAAGCAAGCTGCACGACAGAGTGGTCCCAGTCAAGTATGCATGATCGGTTTCACAGTTTAAGATTCACAAATACAAAAGTAAAATCAATATCCATAGCACTAAAGATGAGCCGTGGTGCGGCTCGCGTTGGTGCCGTTGCTAGGTTGGCATCGTTTAGTTGGTATAGTTACGGTTGTCGTCTTCTTCTTGCGTTCATTGGCGCCACTCCGTTTGCAAGAGTTGTCTGTCCGCTAGTGGCAGCAGCGGCGCTTATCGATATCTAGTAACGGTGGTACTATCTTTGTGGCGACGTGTTGGTGTTTCCGTGCCGTGTGAATCAGCAGTTCGGTTGGCGACCGACGAGCAAAAAAATGGTTCAAATGGTTCTGAGCACTATGGGACTTAACATCTGAGGGCATCAGTCCTCTAGAACGTAGAACTACTTAAACCTAACTAACCTAAGGACATCACACACATCCATGCCCGAGGCAGGATTCGAACCTGCAACCGTAGCAGTCGCAAGGTTCCGGACTCAAGCGCCTGGAACAGCTAGGCCAAACGACGAGCAGCCAAGTCCGCGCAGCCCGAGAACACGCGAGGACCAATGGCGGCACGCGTGCGCTGCCGGATGGAAGGGCTGTAATTCAAGTAGTGAAACCTCCACCATTGTGAGAACTCACCATTTGCTTGCGTGTTGCTACTCGCAGAGATGAAGAGCAGCGAGTGGAGCGTTTTGGGATGGCGAACCTAATTAACCTTCTTCCACTTCTTATTATTAATTGTTGCATTCTATATGTTATTATTTGTGAAGTTCAAACAGTGGTATTTTTCCTGCCTAGTGGCCGCTAACGCCCCAGTTACCTGCCCTGGAGCTTAGTGTACATTACGGCAGTGTACCTTTCCTCGCCTTGCCGCTGCTGTCCGGTAAGGCGTGTAGTTCGACAGTTTCCTTGATTTGTGGGCCGGGCGGTGTTTTTTTTTCCTTTTTTCCTACTCTGGTCTTAGTGGTCCATTTCTGCTTCTGGATGCTCTAAACACCGGAGTCTGAATACGTCGTGATGACCGCCGGTTCTGGTTTGAGTGTGTTATTCCATCGTTGCATCGGTCACCGCACCTTAAGTAGATTCGGCAAATGATTATTGGTCATGCGTTTAAACTGCCACTAGTCTGAGTTACCATCTCGTGGAGTGAATGCAACTCTTGACTGCCTGTCTCATCGCTTGCGAAGTTTTGAGGGACTTCCCCAGGTCCATCCTTGGAGCAACGTCAAACCCTTGGTTTGGTCAGATTTTATGATTGTCTTTTTTAAAAAAAATATATTTTAATGACTGTAATTTCAAATTTTTTGATGTTTAACTTGTTCTTAAAAGGATTGCTAGTCAGGCCTTCAGCAGTGAAACAGTTTTAAATTATTACTATTGGAACCTTCAGCCGAGAAGTAGTTTGTATTTGTTGTTATTAAGGCCTTCAGTCGTTGGTGTTACTTGTCCTGAAACGGCTTTAAATTATTACTATTGAGGCCTTCAGCCGAGAAATAGTTTCAATTTGTTGTCATTAAGGCCTTCAGCCGTGTAACACTTATTAATTTATTGTCACATTTTATTTGTTGTTTTTTTTCCAAATAAAGTGTACGTGACTGAAAAATAAACCACCCAACAGTAATTGATTACGCCCTCTTCCAAAATCGCAACCCAATCCTGCCTTCCTTGGTTCCTTGGTACCACGTCTCAAATGACATACACAGAAAATACGTAGCAACGTTAATGCGACCGGGACCCGCAGGTTGTTAACCTGGCAAGCTAGGCACGGGTTCAAAAATGTTCAAATGTGTGTGAACTCTTATGGGACTTAACTGCTAAGGTCATCAGTCCCTAAGTTTACACACTACTTAACCTAAATTATCCTAAGGACAAACACACACACCCACGACCGAGGGAGGCCTCGAACCTCCGCCGGGACCAGCCGCACAGTCCATGATTGCAGCGTCTGAGACCACACGGCTAATCCCGCGCGGCTAGGCACGGGTATTATGATCTATCATACATAGAATACCTCAGAGTGGATAAAACTACCGCTAATCCGTGAACACACAATACAACGTGGCCAAATATCGGCTACCGACAGCACATATAGCGGCCGTTATGATTCTGGCAGGAACCGTTATTGCAGAGCCACGAGCTAGCTCGGCTGGTGCCGGCGGAGGTTAGAGTCCTCCCTCGGGCATGGGTGTGTGTGTTTGTCCATAGGATAATTTGGGTTAACTAGCGTGTAAGCTTAGGGACTGATGACCTTAGCATTTAAGTCCCATAAGATTACACACACACATGAGCTAGCTGTCAAATTAACCTGCATCGACCACCACTTAAACAGAGCATAGAAATGGAGCGGTAGTTTGAGTTATTAGACACCAATTACGTCCTCGCGGTATTTTTAGCCGGCGTTGAAGACAGCTGATACGGGTGGCGGCGGCTGGAATGTCAGCGGATGTACGAGGTGCATTCAAGTTCTAAGGCCTCCAATTTTTTTTCTCCGGGCTGGAAAGAGATAGAAACATGCACATTGTTTTAAAATGAGGCCGCGTTCATTGTCAATACGTCCCAGAGATGGCAGCACCGTATGGTAGATGGAATTTTACCGCCAGCGGCGAGAGTGAGAACTGTTTTAAGTACTTAAAATGGCGACGTTTTCCTTACTTGAACAGCGTGCAATCATTCGTCTTCTGAATTTGCGTGGCGTGAAACCAATTGAAATTCATCGACAGTTGAAGGAGACATGTGGTGATGGAGTTATGGATGTGTCGAAAGTGCGTTCATGGGTGCGACAGTTTAATGAAGGCAGAACATCGTGTGACAACAAACTGAAACAACCTCGGGCTCGCACAAGCCGGTCTGACGACATGATCGAGAAAGTGGAGAGAATTGTTTTGGGGGATCGCCGAATGACTGTTGAACAGATCGCCTCCAGAGTTGGCATTTCTGTGGGTTCTGTGCACACAATCCTGCATTACGACCTGCAAATGCGAAAAGTGTCATCCAGGTGGGTGCCACAAATGCTGACGGACGACTACACGGTTGCCCGTGTGGCATGTTGCCAAGCAATGTTGATGCGCAACGACAGCATGAATGGGACTTTCTTTTCGTCAGTTGTGACAATGGATGAGACGTGTATGCCATTTTTCAATCCATTAACAAAGCGCCAGTCAGCTCAATGGAAGCACACAGATTCACCGCCACCAAAAAAATTTCGGGTAACCGCCAGTGCTGAAAAAATGATGGTGTCCATGTTCTGGGACAGCGAGGGTGTAATCCTTACCCATTGCGTTCCAAAGGGCACTACAGTAACAGGTGCATCCTACGAAAATGTTTTGAAGTACAAATTCCTTCCTGCACTGCAACAAAAACGTCCGGGAAGGGCTGCGTGTGCACTGTTTCACCAAGACAACGCACCCGCACATCGAGCTAACGTTACGCAACAGTTTCTTCGTGATAACAACTTTGAAGTGGTTTCTCATGCTCCCTACTCACCTGACCTGGCTCCTAGTGACTTTTGGCTTTTTCCAACAATGAAAGACACTCTCCGTGGCCGCACATTCACCAGCCGTGCTGCTATTGCCTCAGCGATTTTCCAGTGGTCAAAACAGACTCCTAAAGAAGCCTTCGCCGCTGCCATGGAGTCACGGCGTCAGCGTTGTGAAAAATGTGTACGTCTGCGGAGCGATTACGTCGAGAAGTAACGCCAGTTCCATCGATTTCGGGTGAGTAGTTAATTAGAAAAAAAATCGGAGGCCTTACAACTTGAATGCACCTCGTAATTCCAACAGGTCACACCTCTAACAGCCGATCCTACTGCAGATAGAACAGACCTCTCGGACCGCTCTGCTTAGTTCCAACCAGACGCTCCAAACAGCGTCACCCTCTCCTCAACCCGCCTCTTGTGTCGACCCAGGAACCTTGGAGTCCAAAGGCTACCGTCTAACAGCGCACTGCTTCACTCCGCAACCGCCACTTAGCTCCGAACGCCTCGCTCGCGCCATATTGTCAAAATCCTCCTTCACCAGTACATTCGCGCCCTTTTGCTGATCCGTTCCGTGCACCAGGATCTCCGCCTGAAAAATTTGCTGTGATTTTTCGATAGGTCGTGGCACGGCTCTGTACGTTTTGGTGATTACATATCACGGGCTTTCTCACTGCTGTTCAGATATTTTCACAGAAAGGAAGGTAATTTGGGTAACAAACCGAATATGGAGTTTTCTAGTCTTAAGCTGACCATTAGAGTCCCCAGATGCAGTATCCATAAATTCTCAGAAAGTATTACTGAACAGTTTTCGAAACTTTGTCTGTAAATTCTAGTTCACCTGCTAGATTACGTTTCTGTGAAGCGTAGTAAGTGCTGCTCGTACGACTGTTTCCCGACAGTACTGACAATTTTCATCAAGGTAATGCGCCATGTCAAAAGGCCAAAAGAGTGATGAATTGGTTCGGTAAATACAGTGGCGAGTTCCAGTCGGTGTGCTGGCTCACCAGCTGGCCAGATGTGAAACTGATCGAACACATATGGGATGTGATTAGAGAAAGCGTCAGAGGTCATCGCCGCCCTGCCCGGAATTTATGGGGATTAGGTGACTTGTGCGTGCAGATGTGGTGCCATCTCCCTCCAGTGACCTATCAAGGCCTCGCTGTTACGATGCCAGGATGCATCACCACTGCTGTCTATGTCAAAGGTGGACATTACGGCTATTAGGCGGATGTTCATAATGTTACGAGTGATCAATGTACGTGATACTAACTAATTTGGAAATTCTGTTATAAGTGGTAAGTAACGGAGAAGGGCAAATAATAACAATGAATATTTAAAATTCATCTTTATAGGGTATGGAAATACTGATAGCGATTAGACTTTGGCTTAAACACAACAACCACCATGTTTCCAGTTTACTCTTATTCGAGTACCTTGTTTTGTTTCACCACTACCGAAATAGGAGAAGGCCCAACCATCATCGGTCAAGGTGTAGCTCAAACAAGACTTTGCACAGAAGGAACGCTTTCTCGTTTTTAGCGCTGGGCGAGTCCACCCCTCTGCTCCGATGGGGCGCCAGCCTTAGTCTGATGCCACCTACTAAGCTATGAGCTTCGTCTGTTACAAACAAAACACTCTCACCCAGCCTCGGCTACACTGTGGAACTGGAGGTGAGTCCACTTCAGGTGCACTGCGATCTTTTCCAAATGATTTTAAATAAACTGTTCAGTAAACAAATTTATTCTCTCTCACATCTCGTATCATCATTCGTCTGCTACATGATGAACTGCCTATCGTTTCGTTTACGGTCATTGTTATTTTGAGATTTCTACGTTAAGTAAGGTTCTGCGCGAAATTCTAATAGTTTATAGCGGTCGGTATGATTTTGCATTGGGTATAAATTAAGTCACATACATTGCTGCATTCAAAATCTAGATAACATATCGAATTTTTCTTTAAACTTGAGACGAGATCTCAAGAAAATGGGTTATATGAAGTGCACACACTTCCGATCCATGCGCAAACATTAGAGTAAAAATGAAATATACATGATATTCTTCGTATCTCGTAAAGGCTAAAGATATTGAGTTTTTGGCATATACGAGCACGCAAAACGAAGAGTATTTTTCCATATAGTTAAGTTGTGAAACTTTCTCATCTACTGTGTTATACGAGTAAATACAGATTTTCTTCAATGAAAAAATGTTGTTATCTTAAGTACCATCGATACCTGATGAATTGACTGTTAGTTTGGGTTTGTGATAACAATAGTGAAGGAGTCACACATTTATTTTTTATGCTGAGCATGAGCCTTTCTTAAGATGTTGACCTGATTTTTCCTCAACTGCTCGTTTAATAAGATAATGTTTCAGGATTCTCTAGCAGCTGCAACTACATTAGCATATTACAGAGGCGAAAGAAGCTAATTCTAACATGGCAACAAGAGAAAGAAGAAAAAGTTTACAAGTCGGGCGAAAATAAATCATTCCTTCTGTTGATACGTCAGCGTAATCTTGTAATCCATTGTGTTTTTAATAATAACTGTTTGACTTGTTGAATTACTGTTCGTCCTGGCATAAACTGTTAATGCAATTATTCAAAGACTCGATAGCTGTAACTTAGAAATCCTCTAAGGTAAGCATTTGTTTGGAAGCTTAAGATACAGAACTACACCTCCACCCACCCCCCACCACGCTCTCCAACCACTATCGTGTCACCTGCCCTACCGCACCCTCCATGTATCTACGGGCCATGCAATACGCACTCTATCACATGTGTCATTTACCGTAGGATATTTTCTCAATAGCTCGTATATATAGGCTTCTTGTCATTCCAAAAGAGTAGTGTTAGAACTAGAGAGTGGTATATTTTGCATTATTAGATTATTAATTAGTTTTTGTTGAATTCCTAGGGGTTAGTAACCAGAAGGAAGCTACTTAATGTCGTTCCACTCACGGTAGGATGTTTCTCGAAATTCGAGACAGTGCAGATAACTTCGGAAGTCACTACATAATACTTTTGTTCTTATTTAGTTTGAGATACAAGGGGCAATCAAAAAATTTCCGTTTGAGGCTGTCACTGCAACGTGTATGCAACGTAGCCTGACTCCGATGTGGGTATAGGAGCACTGACATGTTGGCAATCGATTAGTGTGGCATTCGTGTCTTTCCCATGGGAATGCGGTAAATGCGGAAGTATGGACTATGACCACGTTATTTCCAAATGCGTCCAAACGGGTTCACTATGCTCTTATTCTCTTTCTAGCTGCCGGAGAACGAACATGGTAGATATACAACGCAGAATGAATAACGTGTATGGGGCAGCAAGTCTGTAGAAAACCACCTTTGTGGAATGGTGCAGCAAAGGCTGCTGCTGCTTCGTGATAACGCACGTGGCCACATCGAAAATGTCGCGACATACCGGTTCTGGACAGTACGGCCTTCAAACGAATACTTTTTGATGGCCCTCAACACCTTTTCTATCGGTTTTGTTGAACATAGTTTAAAAAGAAAAACATTCAATTTCATTGGAGTCATCTCGTGGAATCGGGTGTACTGGCGGTGGTCTACGTCTTCCGTCACATTTCGGCGTCGTAACTCAGCGTTCCCTCGAATAGTTGCTTAGTATCTGCGTTATAAGTATCTTGGAATGTTCCAAGCTTCTTCCCGAAGCCAATTAATATGAAGAAATTATCTTCAAGTAATCTTATTCCTCAAATTAATACTGTGTCCTTCCCAAGAACATCCGTATCTTCATTGCCCTTGAATACACAGAATACTTTAACGAAAATCATTCAGTGTAACAGATGGAAAACACTTAGAAATGAGTTCCGTTCTTTTACTAGCATATTTTGCTGCCATTTTCAGTATACAGACAGCAAGATTATCAACATTTTAATTTGGGGCTTATAATAATTTTTTCTAATTATTTTATATATCTGAAAAAACTTTGAAGGCTGTTAGTCATTCGTGATGTATTTACTTTTTCTTCGAATGCAGGAGCTTATTACATCCAGCGACTGGTACAGAGGTGAAAGTTGCGCAATACTGAGTCTTATTGATCGACTGGTGGTTGTAATAACTGTCGTTCAAGTAATTAATAGCCACGAATGAATGAAAATTGTCACCTAAGTTTCTGGAGGCTCTACTACTTTTCCCTACACCACGTAAACATTTGCATAACCTGATGCAAGATCAAAAGTAACTACTAATCGAGATGAACACCAAAGATAAATTTTATATTATCTCACCATGAAGGATAACGATCATTTATTAATCTCTTGCAGTAATTAATCGTACAGTTATGGACTGCATATTAACAAAATTGCGTACTTTCTGTCTCCACTGCAAGTTCACATCTTCATAGAACGACCTCAACATTTGGGTTCTAGACCAATGCGTTCCAAGGATCGTAAATAGGTTTGTTCATACATTACATCTTTCTCTTCCTCAGTTATAATCCAGACAATAGAGTGGAGTCAGAGGTTTACAATGCACGGCTGGCACTTAATACCTCGACCTCAACACAATAACTAACTACTCTGGAATACAAGTTCGTAATCTGTGTATGATATACTGTAGTTCGGAAATAATTCCACACCTAGGTATTAGAAATGGAAATCCTGTTTTCCCTGCCGGCCTGAGTGGCAGAGCGGTTGTAGGCGCTACAGTCTGGAACCGCGCGACCGCTACTGTCGCAGGTTCGAATCCTGCCTCGGGCATGTATGTGTGTGATGTCCTTAGGTTATTTGGGTTTAAGTAGCTCTAGGTTCTAGGGGACTGATGACCTCAGAAGTTAAGTCCCATAGTGCTCAGAGACATTTTGAGCCTGTTTTCTCTGTTGACTGTAAGCAACGGATGACTTATCTCACATAGCCGTTGAGAATCGTGTGGAGCCGTCAGTGCAGACGAAATAAGAGAATGTTCGTGTTGTTGTTGTTGTCTTCAGTCCAGAGACTGGTTTTATGCAGCTCTCCATGCTACTCTATCCTGTGCAAGCTTCTTCATCTCCCAGTACCTACTGCAACCTACATCCTTCTGAATCTGTTTAGTGTATTCATCTCTTGGTCTCCCTCCGCGATTTTTACCTCCTCGCTGCCCTCCAATACTAAATAGGTGATACCTTGATGCCTCAGAGTATACCCCACCAACCGATCCCTTCTTATAGTCAAGTTGTGGCACAAATTTCTCTTCTCTCCAATTCTATTCAATACCCCCTCATTAGATATGTGATCTACTCATCTAATCTTAATATTGAGAAGTAAATCTAAGTATATGAATGTGTATACTAGTTTATGGGTATAATTCCTTGTGTAGTGTCGTTATATAAACGTTTAAGCTTGTTACATAAATTGGTTAATGTTTTTTGTGTACTGTATTTGGCTCATTGAAAGATCGGTGATTTAAGAATTAGATCTCACGAAGCTACGTGTTTCGTTTGAAATGATAGACAATAACTGACAGCAACGTGAAGTCAATGTACAAGTCTGGAACGTCCACATACGAAAACAAAACGAAACAACCATTTGTGGAAATATCGCGCAAAATAAAAACGTATAATAATCTTTTTTTTGTGGTCTGTCTCTTCTTACTTAACGTGTTTGGTAGGAAAGATTGAAGAGAAATAACTCCTTATGCAAGGCACTATACAACACGATTTCATGAACCAATGCATGGCCAACATTTTTGTGATTTAAATGACATACGTTCGTTCTCGTCACAGTCTACCAAAATATGCTTGCATGAATTAGAAATGTCAGCGGTAATTAAACTGCTGGAAGGGGTGGGAGAGAAACGAAAACGCTTATACATAATTACCGGTAATTGAGTTTTACATTTGTGGTACTGCTTTTAAATTGCGCGAGACCTCAGCTAATTGTTTCTGTACACAACAAATAATGTGGTCGATGCTGCTGGTCGCCCGGCGTTCTCTTTCCTGACCGCAACCATTTCATCTGCAGCTGTGCATTGCTTAAGTGTTGAGCGGGCAGGTATCAGCTGCAGCTGTTGTCATGTGCAGAAATGATTGATTTGTACAGTTCGTACAACAGTGCATGTTTTCGGTGGTGGAATCAGCTTGGATTACCGTATCGTGATGCACCAAGTGATACAAAATTAAAAGAAAAGGTTAAAAAAATAATGATTAGAATAGTGTTCGCAGCAGTGTGAACGGATTTTAAAGAACTATATACAACGACAATCGTTTCCGCTACATTAGTTACATTTTTCATCAACAGGTCGCGCTTCTGTGATCAAGGAACTGGCATACGTCTTGTGACAGCCAGAGCGAGAGCACCAGCAGCAGCGAGTACTGTTTGTATAAAGCGTTTATTTTGCATTTTGTTTACGACCTTCCACTAAGGAAGGGATTCTATTTGTGTTTATCTGCTCTGCATAGTAACTAACAGTTCTTGATAAAACTTTACGTAGTTTTCGTGTTAGATTTCTTAGTGTTTTCTTGATCGTTTAGAACAGAAAGCGCCCTAAAACCGTCTTTTGTTTGTTTCGCGGCCGTTAGCCACTAATCACTTGAATCAGCAGTTGTCTTGTGACAGCCAGAGCGAGAGCACCAGCAGCAGCGAGTACTGTTTGTATAAAGCGTTTATTTTGCATTTTGTTTACGACCTTCCACTAAGGAAGGGATTCTATTTGTGTTTATCTGCTCTGCATAGTAACTAACAGTTCTTGATAAAACTTTACGTAGTTTTCGTGTTAGATTTCTTAGTGTTTTCTTGATCGTTTAGAACAGAAAGCGCCCTAAAACCGTCTTTGTTTGTTTCGCGGCCGTTAACCACTAGTCACTTGAATCAGCAGTTGTCTTGTGACAGCCAGAGCGAGAGCACCAGCAGCAGCGAGTACTGTTTGTATAAAGCGTTTTTGTACTTATTTGCTGCGCTTAGCTTTTAAATAGTTTTTCTGGGAAAACCTAGCGTAGTTTTCGCGTCTCGTATTTCAGTGAGTGTTTCTTGATTATCAGAGTAGCTCATCAGAAGATTATCTTGGGAATTTGTCACCGTATAGGGTAGGGTAAACATAGTCATGTGTAGGGACTGTGGTTGTTGTGAGCGGACACAAGGAGAATTGGCCACTCTTCGGGGGCAGGTGGAGGCTTTGTCTGTTAGGCTCATCGAGCTCGAGGCGCAGGCGTCGGTTCGTAGTGGCGTTGGGGCAACTGTGGTGAGACCTATGCCTACTTCGGTGGCCTTGGAATCACATGGAACCCCTGATGTCGCTGCGTCTTCCGGCAGTGAGCATCTTACCGGTCAGCCATCACTCCAGGGTGAATGGCGGACAGTGGTGGGCTCGCGCGTGCCTGGCCGAAAGGCGAAGGTGGGATCTGGCCGCGTGGCAGCTGCCTTACCCCTTTCCAACAGGTACGGGGTGCTTCCTAGTGGTGATGACATCGTTTCCGAGCCACCACAGGATGCCTCGCCTGTTGGGCCAGTGGCCGATTCTCCGGCAAGGTCCCGACAGTCACAGAGGGCGGGCCTATTAGTTATAGGGAGCTCCAACGTTAGGCGGGTTATGGAGCCCCTCAGGAAAATAGCGGGTAGGTCGGGGAAGAATGCCAGTGTGCACTCGGTGTGCTTGCCGGGGGGGTCTCGTCCGTAATGTGGAGGAGGCCCTTCCGGCAGCTATTGAACGCACTGGGTGTGACCGGCTGCAGATAGTAGCACATGTCGGAACGAATGACGCCTGCTGCTTGGGTTCTGAGGCCATCCTTGGTTCCTTCCGGCGGCTGGCTGATTTGGTGAAGACAACCAGCATCGCACGCGGAGTGCAAGCTGAGCTTAATATCTGCAGCATAGTGCCCAGAGTCGATCGCGGTCCTCTGGTTTGGAGCCGTGTGGAGGGTCTAAACCAGAGGCTCAGACGACTCTGCGACTATAATGGTTGCAAATTCATCGACCTCCGTTATTGGGTGGAGAACTGTAGGGCCCCCCTAGACAGGTCAGGCGTGCACTACACACCGGAAGCAGCTACTAGGGTAGCAGAGTACGTGTGGCGTGCACACGGGGGTTTTTTAGGTTAGAGGGACCCCCCCTTGGGCGAAACGATAAAATACCTGACGGCTTACCAGAGAGGACATTATATCGTTGATAAAGAACGTCCGTCCTCAGAGACCAAAAACAGGAAAAGTTCACGTAATATTGGTAAACTGCAGGAGTATCCAGGGCGAGGTTCCTGAATTAGTATCTCTTATTGAAGGAAATAGTGCGCATATAGTATTAGGCTCGGAAAGTTGGTTAAAACCGGAAGTGAACAGTAACGAAATCCTAGACACAGAATGGAATATATACCGCAAGGATAGGATAAACGCCAATGGTGGAGGAGTATTTATAGCAGTAAAGAATTCAATAATATCCAGTGAAGTTATTAGCGAATGCGAATGTGAAATAATCTGGGTTAAGCTAAGTATCAAAGGTGGGTCAGATATGATAGTCGGATGCTTCTATAGACCACCTGCATCAGCAACCGTAGTAGTTGAGCGCCTCAGAGAGAACCTGCAGAACGTCGTGAAGAAGTTTCGTGATCATACTATTGTAATAGGGGGAGACTTCAATCTACCAGGTATAGAATGGGATAGTCACACAATCAGAACTGGAGCCAGGGACAGAGACTCTTGTGACATTATCCTGACTGCCTTGTCCGAGAATTACTTCGAGCAGATAGTTAGAGAACCAACTCGTGAAGCTAACGTTTTAGACCTCATAGCAACAAATAGACCGGAACTTTTCGACTCCGTGAATGTAGAAGAGGGTATCAGTGATCATAAGTCAGTGGTTGCATCAATGACTACAAGTGTAATAAGAAATGCCAAGAAAGGAAGGAAAATATATTTGCTTAACAAGAGTGATAGGGCACAAATCGCAGAATATCTGAGTGACCACCATCAAACGTTCATTTCTGAGGAAGAGGATGTGGAACAAAAATGGAAAAAATTCAGAAACATCGTCCAGTACGCCTTAGATAAGTTCGTACCGACTAAGGTCCAAAGCGAGGGGAAAGATCCACCGTGGTATAACAATCATGTACGAAAGGTACTACGGAAACAAAGAAAGCTTCATCATAGGTTTAAGAGTAGTCGAATCATAGCTGATAAGGAAAAGCTGAACGAAGCGAAAAAGAGCGTAAAGAGAGCAATGAGAGAAGCATTCAACGAATTCGAACATAAAACATTGGCAAACAATCTAAACAAGAACCCTAAAACGTTTTGGTCATATGTAAAATCGGTAAGCGGATCTAAATCCTCTATTCAGTCACTCGTTGACCACGATGGCACCGAAACAGAGGACGACCGAAGAAAGGCAGAAATACTGAATTCAGTGTTCCGAAACTGTTTCACTGCGGAAAATCGTAACACGGTCCCTGACTTCAGCCGTCGCACGGACGCCAAAATGGAAAATATTGAAATAAACGATATCGGAATTGAAAAACAACTGCTATCACTTAGTGGCGGAAAAGCATCCGGACCAGACGAGATACCCTTAAGATTCTACAGTGATTATGCTAAAGAACTTGCCCCCTTTCTATCAACAATTTATCGTAGATCGCTGGAAGAACGTAAAGTACCTAGCGACTGGAAGAAAGCGCAGGTCGTTCCCATTTTCAAGAAGGGTCATAAATCAGATGCGAATAATTATAGGCCTATTTCGCTTACGTCAATCTGTTGTAGAATAATGGAACATGTTTTGTGTTCTCGTATTATGACGTTCTTAGATAATACAAATCTCCTTCATCATAACCAACATGGATTCCGCAAACAGAGATCATGTGAAACTCAGCTCGCCCTATTTGCCCAAGAAATTCACAGTGCCGTAGACACTGGCGAGCAGATTGATGCCGTATTCCTGGACTTCAGGAAGGCATTTGATACGGTTCCGCACTTACGTTTAGTGAAAAAAATACGAGCTTACGGAATATCGGACCAGGTTTGTGATTGGATTCAGGATTTCCTAGAAGAAAGAACACAACATGTCATTCTTAACGGTTCAAAATCTGCAGATGTAGAGGTAATTTCGGGAGTACCGCAAGGAAGCGTGATAGGACCTTTATTGTTTACAATATACATAAATGACTTAGTTGACAACATCGGTAGCTCCGTGAGGCTATTTGCAGATGACACGGTTGTCTACAAGAAAGTAGCAACATCAGAAGACTCGTGCGTACTCCAGGAAGACCTGCAGAGGATTAATGCATGGTGCGACAGCTGGCAGCTTTCCCTAAACGTAGATAAATGTAATATAATGCGCATACATAGGGGCAGAAATCCATTCCAGTACGATTATGCCATAGGTGGTAAATCATTGGAAGCGGTAACGACCGTAAAATACTTAGGAGTTACTATCCGGAGCGATCTGAAGTGGAATGATCACATAAAACAAATAGTGGGAAAAGCAGGCGCCAGGTTGAGATTCATAGGAAGAATTCTAAGAAAATGTAAGTCATCGACGAAAGAAGTAGCTTACAAAACGCTTGTTCGTCCGATTCTTGAGTATTGCTCATCAGTATGGGACCCTTACCAGGTTGGATTAATAGAAGAGATAGACATGGTCCAGCGAAAAGCAGCGCGATTCGTCATGGGGACATTTAGTCAGCGCGAGAGCGTTACGGAGATGCTGAACAAGCTCCAGTGGCGGACACTTCAAGAAAGGCGTTACGCAAAACGGAGAGGTTTATTATCGAAATTACGAGAGAGCACATTCCGGGAAGAGATGGGCAACATATTACTACCGCCCACATATATCTCGCGTAATGATCACAACGAAAAGATCCGAGAAATTAGAGCAAATACGGAGACTTACAAGCAGTCGTTCTTCCCACGCACAATTCGTGAATGGAACAGGGAAGGGGGGATCAGATAGTGGTACAATAAGTACCCTCCGCCACACACCGTAAGGTGGCTCGCGGAGTATAGATGTAGATGTAGATGTAGATAGGTATTCACATATATTTGAATGTGTTCTGGCTTTATAACTGAAAGATAATGAAGACTTGCTCTGAACTGCCCTGTAGATGTCGAATTCGTCTTTCCACTAAATGGAACTCAAATGCAGGCAACTGTTCTGCTGCATTACACTATTGTGGCTCATCATAACTATGAGCGAAATCTGGTTGTTGTTGTTGTTGTGGCCTTCGGTCCTGAGGATGGTTTGATGCAGCTCTCCATGCTACTCTATCCTGTGCAAGCTTCTTCATCTCCAAGTACCTACTGCAGCCTACATCCTTCTGAATCTGCTTAGTGTATTCATCTCTTCGTCTCCCTCTACGATTTTTACCCTCCACGCTGCACTTCAGTACCAAATTGGTGATCCCTTGATGCCTCAGAATATGTCCTACCAACCGATCCCTTCTTATAGTCAAGTTGTGCCACAAACTCCTCTTCTCCCCAATTCTATTCAATACCTCCTCATTAGTTATGTGATCTACCCATCTAATCTTCAACATTCTTCTGTAGCACCACATTCCGAAAGCTTCTATTGTCTTCTTGTCTAAAGTATTTATCGTCCATGTTTCACTTCCGTACATGGCTACACTCCATAAAAGTCTTTCAGAAACGACTTCCTTCCACTTAAATCAATACTCGATGTTAACAAATTTCTCTTCTTCAGAAACGCTTTCTTTGCCATTGCCAGTCTACATTTTATATCCTCTCTACTTCGACCATCATCAGTTATTTTGCTCCCCAAATAGCAAAACTCCTTTACTACTTTAAGTGTCTCATTTCCTAATCTAATTCCCTCAGCATCACCCGATTTAATTTTACTACATTTCATTCACCCCGTTTTGCTTTTGTTGATGTTCATCTTATACCCTCCTTTCAAGACACTGTACATTCCGTTCAACTGCTCTTCCACGTCCTTTGCTGTCTCTGACAGAATTACAATGTCATCGGCAAACCGCAGCCTTTAACAATTTTTTTTGTTGCCGTATTAAAGAAAATTCCCATAGCATTCTGAGCATTCCTTTAAATATCACATCGCGCTAACAGGCATATTTCACGAATTTGTGTTTCTGTTTGATACTATTGTTTGCAGTAGAAAGTATAATAAAAGGGCTAAAGGTTAGAGCTTTGTGTCCACTTCGAGATCGTTAGAAACGAGTAACAAGAGCCAAGGCTTGGGTCAGATACAACGTTACCCGAAATGTAGACACTATCATAGCTTAATTACGAATTACTGCGATAATAAGTACCACATCTTTACCGCACAGCATTCACTTTTCACAATGGTAACTAACTGGATCATCTGTTTCTACCAGAACATACGAGGTCATTAGTGATTTTCGTTTTATGAGTATTAGACTGTCGTCCAAGAACAAGTTTCTGTGCCTAAAGTGGAGGTTTTAGTTTCAAACTTAAACAAGTTGAGCAAGCCAATCTGTTTATACGAGGGTGAGTCAAATGAAAAACTTAAATTTGTAATAACAAATCGAAATTTCGAGACGTTATCCTGTAAGTTGGTAAGCGTGCTACAAACAGCGTGCAGAATGGCCTGTAGGTGGCAGCATAGTGCAGATGCACACATACCGTCGCAATATCAGTATAAAGAAGGCCGCCCCACTTGCGACTTGCACCAGGGAAGAACAGCATTCTGTTATTCGGTTTTTGCGTAGTGAAGGTGTGAAACCTATTGAAATTCATCGACGAATGAAGATTCAGTACGGTGATGCATGTTTGTCATAGCAGCAAGTTTACGAATGGAGTAGGAAGTTCGCAAATGGTGAGACTTCAGTGGAAGATGCTCCTCGTCCAGGTCAGGCACAACGAGTTGTGACTCCACAGAACATTGTAGCAGTTAAAGCCATAGTGAAGGAAACCGCTGAGTGACACTGCATGACATTGCAGCATGTTTACAGATTAGTCGTGGGTCAGCACACCACATTGTGCATGAAGTGCTCTAGTTTCACAAAGTGTCTGCAAGATGGGTGCCACGGCAGCTCACTCTTGAAATGAGAGAACGACGTGTTGATGCTTGTAATGCTTCTTCGGCGCCTTGAGCAAGAAGGTGATGGCTTCCTTGCAAGAATCGTTACTGGGAACGAAACCTCGGTTCACTTCCACCAACAGGAAACGAAGAGAGCGAGCAAGGAATGGCGCCAATCCTCATCACCAAAACCGAAGAAGATTCGAACAGAACCATCAGCAGGGAATGTTATGCCGACTCTCTTTTGGGACGAAAAAGGCGTCGTTTTGGAGCATTACATGCCTAGAGGGACCACTGTCACCAGTGCATCATACACAGATCTGCTAAAAATCATCTGCGGCCTGCAATCAAATCAAAGCGACGTGGATTGCCGTCGGCAGGTGTCCTTTTGCAACATGACAATGCAAGGCCCCACACTGCCCGTACAACAGTTGCAACAATCACAGACCAGCATTTTGAGTGTCTTCCTCATACACCATACTCACCAGACCTTGCCCCAAGTGATTTCCATATGTTTGGACCACTCAAAGACGCACTAGGAGGAAAGAAATTCCGTTCTGATGAAGAGATACGCCAGGCGGTGCGTGAGTGGTTGCGCGGACTACCAAAAGAATTTTTTTCTAAGGGAATTTATGCACTTTGTAAGCGCTGGCGGACTTGCATTGAGCGCCGGGGAGATTATGTTGAAAAGTGATACAGCTTTGTACCACTTCTGCACAATAAATAATGTTTAAGAAAATATTTATGGTTTTCATTTGACTCACCCTTGTACGTACGTGCATAACGGTCACTTCGTGAAGTCCAGCAGAAAACGTTGGTGGACCGCGCTAAAAGAATCTACCTGGAAGAAGAGCTCAATTGTTAAAGGATTACTTTTGGAAGATATAACTACTCTGACAAAGGGACAAGTATTGCACTACCTCCTAAAATATCAGGAACTCCTAGCGAAAAAGAACTGACTGAAGGGGAAGTTTTCCTTCCATTCACAAAAACAGTCACATGTCGCATAAACAGAATGCCAAGAAGACAGGGTATTGACACAGTCTTTAAACCAACGAGAAATGTAAGAGAGTATTTAAACACTGAGAAGGAACTACGACCGCGATTTGCCACAGCGGAATTATATTAAATTCCTTACAGGTACGCTCAAGTGGACCGAAAAAATACAAAGAAGCGGTAACACTCGTCTTGAAAAACACGAAAGCAATTGTCGTCCTGGAAACTCGGATAAATCTACAGTAGAAAATCATGTCCTACGACCAATGAACTACCAAATTTATTTCTCCGATACTACAGTTTTATCAAAGTCCAGTCTTTGTTATGTAGGGCTACAGAGAGGCCATAGGCGTTCAAAAGTTCAAAAGAAAAAAAAGACGATATATAATTCAGATAAACAATCTTTAGACGATGGCCTAAGGCCCAAAAAACAAAAATTTTGAAGGATGCAACTACCAGCCTTGGAAGCCTCTATTGTATTATTATACGAGGTCCTTTTCAAGAAAACGGGTTCTGCATTTACTGTGTCGTACTGGTATGTGACTGTTTCTCAACCTTGAAATTACTCCTTACATCAAAATTTAATAAACTGGATCAATTCATTGGCAACGGTCGATCAGTTCCCTACAGACTTGCTCTTACGCCCCGCTACATGACTAAAGCGGGGAATCTTCCACTTCCTCCTGAAAAATGCCATGCAGAGGTTTCGTGAACAGTGAAAGGTTCAAATGGAGACGTATGGGTACTTAACTATGCCCTACTTTAAAATCGACCACTACTAGTTTAGCATATTTGGTAACTTGAGTCCAAAAATTTGTGGGATCAGGCATATTTCTTTTATATCAGACCTCTCACACGTTTTGGTGAGGAAAATTATTGCGACAATTTCCCAATGAAATTTTAATTGCCTTCCCCTCCCACACTCATTTCAAAAACCTACGCTTCTTCCTAACCACAGCATACTTTACACATTCCAAATGAATGTTTTTTTCAATTCACCCTATTCTTACCCAGCCGGTATGCCACTCGCTTCCTAGCACCCACATCCAACCCATCAGCCCCATCCCGCATAAACATTTCACATCATATTCATAGTCATGTCTTAATGTCTTAACTCATATCTTCCTGCACCTTCTTCTTGTCAACGTTTCCAACATGTTCCTCTTCCCACGTAAACATCCGATATCCTAATAACAGTTGTTTTCTTGATATCTTCACGTGTGCTGTATCACCATGTTTCGTCTTCTTGTCAATGTTTCCCATTTTTTCCTCTTTCCACCGAGTCTGCAGAAAACATCCTCAATAATTTGCAAAATCCTTCTATAGCATTGCGTCTCAAACATTTCGACCTCTCCCTTCCCAGTCTTTCCTACAGTCCATAATTCCCTTTCATACAATGCTGTGCTCCAAACGCACCTTCTCAGAAGTTTTGATATTAGCATTTTTTTTTTTTTTTACCAGGGATTCCGTCTTTGTCCATGCTAGTTTTTCATGTCCTCCTTGCCGGCCGGGGTGGCCGAGCGGTTCTAGGTGCTACGGTCTGGAACCGAGCGACCGCTACGGTCGCAGGTTCGAATCCTGCCTCGGGCATGGGTGTGTGTGATGTCCTTAGGTTAGTTAGGTTTAAGTAGTTCTAAGTTCTAGGGGACTGATGACCTCAGAAGTTAAGTCCCATAGTGCTCAAAGCCATCTGAACCATCTGAACCATGTCCTCCTTGCTTCGTGCTACATTTACAATTTTTCTTCGAAAGAAGGGAGTTCCTTCGCTTCGTCTGCTTCGATATCCACAACTATGATATTAAGTTGATCGATGATCTCATTTACGCTACTCGTCTTCATTTTCTCTGCTGTGCATGTGCTCATATCAAAGGAATTCAAAAAAAGTGTCTAATACTTTGAGAGGTGGTAGTACTCATCGAAACAAGGAAAGTAAGTCGAATGAACACGGGTCCGGAAACGCATGCTTTTCGGGATAAACGCATGTTAATGGGGAGCGCTGTGCGACCCTTGGTTGCGGATGTTAGCACAGTCGTTGCATTGACACGTATCGGCAATGTACTGTGATGTGCTCACAGTCATCTACCTACCATTCTCCAGTCAATTGTGTGGTTCGAGTCGTGTTGTAGGCTTCGTTAGTTTTCATCGTGTTTGTGTGCCTTATTGTACAGTACTATCAACCCTGGATACGTATCATGGTGTTTTACCTCCTTCCAAACGCTGATTCACTTATATGTTTGCTGTTATTGCCCTGTTTGTACATACAAATTGTGTAGCACATTTATGCTTTTTGTCTTCCACCACTCGTTAGCAATGGGAGACTGCTACTCGACAAGTGAAATGGCGGATATGATACTCTGCTATGGTTTAGCAAATGGACGTAGCCTGCGAGCCCGTGCCTTCTACGCTGAAAAATGTCCACAGAGCAGGCTGCCCTGTGATAAGATGTTTGTCAGACTTTTCCAGCGTCTGTGGGTACAGGCAGCCTTGCACCTCGGACGACTGACGGTGGAAGGCCATGTACAGTCAGCACGCCTGACTTGGAGGAGCGTGTGCTATGTTAGGTGGAAGAAACCCCTGGGACCAGTGTGCGGCGATTAGCAGCAGCAGGTGGCGTGCCTCACTCTCTTATCTGGGGGCGGGGTTGCTTCATGAAAAATTGCTGTGTCCATCTACCCATTTCATCTACAGCGCATTCAGACCCTAAGGCTACAGGATCATCATGTCAGACTTTTTCTGTCAATGGCTTTTGCAGAAGTATGTCGCAAATCCTCTGTTCACATCAAAGATTTTATTTACCGATGAGACAGGGTTCACAAGAGATGCTGTTATGAATTTCCATTACCAGCATGTATTGACAGATGTAAATCTCCAAGCAATTTAGGAAAGAGGACGTCAACAACGATTGTCAATCAAAGTATGGGTAGGCGTACTTGGGGATAGGTTAATGGGGCTATACGTGCTATCACACAGGTCAACTAGGGTGTGTTGGCCGTCGTTTATTGGGCTTATTATTATTTTTTTGTTTTGTTTCGTTGAGTACTACCGTCTCTTAAAGTATTCTACACTTTTTTTAAACACATTGTATATACTTGTAGAACCTCTGTGGGGTTAGTTACCTATAGTTTGTCTGGCGTGTCATGAGTTGTCGCCTTTGCAGCGTCTCGGACGGCATATACGTGCGCGCGCAGCTCACGCTGGTGTAGGCAACTGACAGAAGGTCCAAAAGACAGTCCAAATCAGAAGACCACATTCATCATGTGCATGGGAGGCAAAACACTTTGTGTTGCGAATTTCACCAAGACCCTCTGTGAAGTTGCAGTAGCGACACCAGTGTAGGTCTGATGGGGGGCTGAGTGACTCGGAAGGAGCCTTGCAGCATCGCGGACTGGGCTTGCTAGCCGCGGACGTCTGCTCCCCGAACTTTCTTAGTGTGTTTACTTTGGACAGAGTAGGCGGTTCCCTCAGTCTGTGCAGCGCCGAACCATACTCTGTAGTGTGACTGTTTCCTGCTGCCTTGACTGGTGGCCGTGGCCACATACGTTGTAGATTATTCTTCTGGACCCGACACAGGAACAACGGTGAGCACCATGCAGTTAAATGTTCCCTGTGTTGTTTGCTACTGAATTTCGTTTGATATTATTGCTGTATGGTGATCTGTCCCCCCATGAACCATGGACCTTGCCGTTGGTGGGGAGGCTTGCGTGCCTCAGCGATACAGATAGCCGTACCGTAGGTACAACCACAACGGAGGGATATCTGTTGAGAGGCCAGACAAACGTGTGGTTCCTGAAGAGGGGCAGCAGCCTTTTCAGTAGTTTCAAGGGCAACAGTCTGGAAGATTGACTGATCTGGCCTTGTAACAATAACCATAACGGCCTTGCTGTGCTGGTACTGCGAACGGCTGAAAGCAAGGGGAAACTACGGCCGTAATTTTTCCCGAGGGCATGCAGCTTTACTGTATGATTAAATGATGATGGCGTCCTCTTGGGTAAAATATTCCGGAGGTAAAATAGTCCCCCATTCGGATCTCCGGGCGGGGACTACTCAAGAGGATGTCGTTATCAGGAGAAAGAAAACTGGCGTTCTACGGATCGGAGCGTGGAATGTCAGATCCCTTAATCGGGCAGGTAGGTTAGAAAATTTGAAAAGGGAAATGGATAGGTTAAAGTTATAGTGGGAATTAGTGAAGTTCGGTGACAGGAGGTACAAGACTTCTGGTCAGGTGACTACAGGGTTATAAAGACAAAGTCAAATAGGGGTAATGCAGGAGTAGGTTTAATAATGAATAGGAAAATAGGAATGCGGGTAAGCTACTACAAGCAGCATAGTGAACGCATTATTGTGGCCAAGATAGATACGAAGCCCACACCTACTACAGTAGTACAAGTTTATATGCCAACTAGCTCTGCAGATGACGAAGAAATTGAAGAAATGTATGATGAAGTAAAAGAAATTATTCAGATAGTGAAGAGAGACGAAAATTTAATAGTCATGGGTGACTGGAATTCGAGTGTAGGAAAAGGGAGAGAAGGAAACGTAGTAGGTGAATATGGATTGGGGCTAAGAAATGAAAGAGGAAGCCGCCTTGTAGAATTTTGCACAGAGCACAACTTAATCATAGCTAACACTTGGTTTAAGAATCATGATAGAAGGTTGTATACATGGAAGAACCCTGGAGATACTAAAAGGTATCAGATAGATTATATAATGGTAAGACAGAGATTTCGGAACCAGGTTTTAAATTGTAAGACATTTCCAGGGACAGATGTGGACTCTGACCACAATCTATTGGTTATGACCTGTAGATTAAAACTGAAGAAACTGCAAAAAGGTGGGAATTTAAGGAGATGGGACCTGGATAAACTGAAAGAACCAAAGGTTGTACAGAGTTTCAGGGAGAGCATAAGGGAACAATTGAGAGGAATTGGGGAAAGAAATACAGTAGAAGAAGAATGGGTAGCTTTGAGGGATGAAGTAGTGAAGGCAGCAGAGGATCAAGTAGGTAAAAAGATGAGGGCTAGTAGAAATCCTTGGGTAACAGAAGAAATATTGAATTTAATTGATTAAAGGAGAAAATATAAAAATGCAGTAAATGAAGCAGGCAAAAAGGAATACAAACGTCTCAAAAATGAGATCGACAGGAAGTGCAAAATGGCTAAGCAGGGATGGCTGGAGGACAAATGTAAGGATGTAGAGGCTTCCAGAATGAGATTTTCACTCTGCAGCGGAGTGTGCGCTGATATGAAACTTCCTGGCAGATTAAAACTGTGTGCCCGACCGAGACTCGAACTCGGGACCTTTGCCTTTCGCGGGCAAGTGCTCTACCAACTGAGCTACCGAAGCACGACTCACGCCCGGTACTCACAGCTTTACTTCTGCCAGTACCTCGTCTCCTACCTTCCAAACTTTACAGAAGCTCTCCTGCGAACCTTGCAGAACTAGCACTCCTGAAAGAAAGGATATTGCGGAGACATGGCTTAGCCACAGCCTGGGGGATGTTTCCAGAATGAGATTTTCACTCTGCAGCGGAGTGTGCGCTGATATGAAACTTCCTGGCAGATTAAAACTGTGTGCCCGACCGAGACTCGAACTCGGGACCTTTGCCTTTCGCGGGCAAGTGCTCTACCAACTGAGCTACCGAAGCACGACTCACGCCCGGTACTCACAGCTTTACTTCTGCCAGTACCTCGTCTCCTACCTTCCAAACTTTACAGAAGCTCTCCTGCGAACCTTGCAGAACTAGCACTCCTGAAAGAAAGGATATTGCGGAGACATGGCTTAGCCACAGCCTGGGGGATGTTTCCAGAATGAGATTTTCACTCTGCAGCGGAGTGTGCGCTGATATGAAACTTCCTGGCAGATTAAAACTGTGTGCCCGACCGAGACTCGAACTCGGGACCTTTGCCTTTCGCGGGCAAGTGCTCTACCAACTGAGCTACCGAAGCACGACTCACGCCCGGTACTCACAGCTTTACTTCTGCCAGTACCTCGTCTCCTACCTTCCAAACTTTACAGAAGCTCTCCTGCGAACCTTGCAGAACTAGCACTCCTGAAAGAAAGGATATTGCGGAGACATGGCTTAGCCACAGCCTGGGGGATGTTTCCAGAATGAGATTTTCACTCTGCAGCGGAGTGTGCGCTGATATGAAACTTCCTGGCAGATTAAAACTGTGTGCCCGACCGAGACTCGAACTCGGGACCTTTGCCTTTCGCGGGCAAGTGCTCTACCAACTGAGCTACCGAAGCACGACTCACGCCCGGTACTCACAGCTTTACTTCTGCCAGTACCTCGTCTCCTACCTTCCAAACTTTACAGAAGCTCTCCTGCGAACCTTGCAGAACTAGCACTCCTGAAAGAAAGGATATTGCGGAGACATGGCTTAGCCACAGCCTGGGGGATGTTTCCAGAATGAGATTTTCACTCTGCAGCGGAGTGTGCGCTGATATGAAACTTCCTGGCAGATTAAAACTGTGTGCCCGACCGAGACTCGAACTCGGGACCTTTGCCTTTCGCGGGCAAGTGCTCTACCAACTGAGCTACCGAAGCACGACTCACGCCCGGTACTCACAGCTTTACTTCTGCCAGTACCTCGTCTCCTACCTTCCAAACTTTACAGAAGCTCTCCTGCGAAACTTGCAGAACTAGCACTCCTGAAAGAAAGGATATTGCGAAGACATGGCTTAGCCACAGCCTGGGGGATGTTTCCAGAATGAGATTTTCACTCTGCAGCGGAGTGTGCGCTGATATGAAACTTCCTGGCAGATTAAAACTGTGTGCCCGACCGAGACTCGAACTCGGGACCTTTGCCTTTCGCGGGCAAGTGCTCTACCAACTGAGCTACCGAAGCACGACTCACGCCCGGTACTCACAGCTTTACTTCTGCCAGTACCTCGTCTCCTACCTTCCAAACTTTACAGAAGCTCTCCTGCGAACCTTGCAGAACTAGCACTCCTGAAAGAAAGGATATTGCGGAGACATGGCTTAGCCACAGCCTGGGGGATGTTTCCAGAATGAGATTTTCACTCTGCAGCGGAGTGTGCGCTGATATGAAACTTCCTGGCAGATTAAAACTGTGTGCCCGACCGAGACTCGAACTCGGGACCTTTGCCTTTCGCGGGCAAGTGCTCTACCAACTGAGCTACCGAAGCACGACTCACGCCCGGTACTCACAGCTTTACTTCTGCCAGTACCTCGTCTCCTACCTTCCAAACTTTACAGAAGCTCTCCTGCGAAACTTGCAGAACTAGCACTCCTGAAAGAAAGGATATTGCGAAGACATGGCTTAGCCACAGCCTGGGGGATGTTTCCAGAATGAGATTTTCACTCTGCAGCGGAGTGTGCGCTGATATGAAACTTCCTGGCAGATTAAAACTGTGTGCCCGACCGAGACTCGAACTCGGGACCTTTGCCTTTCGCGGGCAAGTGCTCTACCAACTGAGCTACCGAAGCACGACTCACGCCCGGTACTCACAGCTTTACTTCTGCCAGTACCTCGTCTCCTACCTTCCAAACTTTACAGAAGCTCTCCTGCGAACCTTGCAGAACTAGCACTCCTGAAAGAAAGGATATTGCGGAGACATGGCTTAGCCACAGCCTGGGGGATGTTTCCAGAATGAGATTTTCACTCTGCAGCGGAGTGTGCGCTGATATGAAACTTCCTGGCAGATTAAAACTGTGTGCCCGACCGAGACTCGAACTCGGGACCTTTGCCTTTCGCGGGCAAGTGCTCTACCAACTGAGCTACCGAAGCACGACTCACGCCCGGTACTCACAGCTTTACTTCTGCCAGTACCTCGTCTCCTACCTTCCAAACTTTACAGAAGCTCTCCTGCGAACCTTGCAGAACTAGCACTCCTGAAAGAAAGGATATTGCGGAGACATGGCTTAGCCACAGCCTGGGGGATGTTTCCAGAATGAGATTTTCACTCTGCAGCGGAGTGTGCGCTGATATGAAACTTCCTGGCAGATTAAAACTGTGTGCCCGACCGAGACTCGAACTCGGGACCTTTGCCTTTCGCGGGCAAGTGCTCTACCAACTGAGCTACCGAAGCACGACTCACGCCCGGTACTCACAGCTTTACTTCTGCCAGTACCTCGTCTCCTACCTTCCAAACTTTACAGAAGCTCTCCTGCGAACCTTGCAGAACTAGCACTCCTGAAAGAAAGGATATTGCGGAGACATGGCTTAGCCACAGCCTGGGGGATGTTTCCAGAATGAGATTTTCACTCTGCAGCGGAGTGTGCGCTGATATGAAACTTCCTGGCAGATTAAAACTGTGTGCCCGACCGAGACTCGAACTCGGGACCTTTGCCTTTCGCGGGCAAGTGCTCTACCAACTGAGCTACCGAAGCACGACTCACGCCCGGTACTCACAGCTTTACTTCTGCCAGTACCTCGTCTCCTACCTTCCAAACTTTACAGAAGCTCTCCTGCGAACCTTGCAGAACTAGCACTCCTGAAAGAAAGGATATTGCGGAGACATGGCTTAGCCACAGCCTGGGGGATGTTTCCAGAATGAGATTTTCACTCTGCAGCGGAGTGTGCGCTGATATGAAACTTCCTGGCAGATTAAAACTGTGTGCCCGACCGAGACTCGAACTCGGGACCTTTGCCTTTCGCGGGCAAGTGCTCTACCAACTGAGCTACCGAAGCACGACTCACGCCCGGTACTCACAGCTTTACTTCTGCCAGTACCTCGTCTCCGCAATATCCTTTCTTTCAGGAGTGCTAGTTCTGCAAGGTTCGCAGGAGAGCTTCTGTAAAGTTTGGAAGGTAGGAGACGAGGTACTGGCAGAAGTAAAGCTGTGAGTACCGGGCGTGAGTCGTGCTTCGGTAGCTCAGTTGGTAGAGCACTTGCCCGCGAAAGGCAAAGGTCCCGATTTCGAGTCTCGGTCGGGCACACAGTTTTAATCTGCCAGGAAGTTTCATATCAGCGCACACTCCGCTGCAGAGTGAAAATCTCATTCTGGAAACATCCCCCAGGCTGTGGCTAAGCCATGTCTCCGCAATATCCTTTCTTTCAGGAGTGCTAGTTCTGCAAGGTTCGCAGGAGAGCTTCTGTAAAGTTTGGAAGGTAGGAGACGAGGTACTGGCAGAAGTAAAGCTGTGAGTACCGGGCGTGAGTCGTGCTTCGGTAGCTCAGTTGGTAGAGCACTTGCCCGCGAAAGGCAAAGGTCCCGAGTTCGAGTCTCGGTCGGGCACACAGTTTTAATCTGCCAGGAAGTTTCATATCAGCGCACACTCCGCTGCAGAGTGAAAATCTCATTCTGGAAACATCCCCCAGGCTGTGGCTAAGCCATGTCTCCGCAATATCCTTTCTTTCAGGAGTGCTAGTTCTGCAAGGTTCGCAGGAGAGCTTCTGTAAAGTTTGGAAGGTAGGAGACGAGGTACTGGCAGAAGTAAAGCTGTGAGTACCGGGCGTGAGTCGTGCTTCGGTAGCTCAGTTGGTAGAGCACTTGCCCGCGAAAGGCAAAGGTCCCGAGTTCGAGTCTCGGTCGGGCACACAGTTTTAATCTGCCAGGAAGTTTCATATCAGCGCACACTCCGCTGCAGAGTGAAAATCTCATTCTGGAAACATCCCCCAGGCTGTGGCTAAGCCATGTCTCCGCAATATCCTTTCTTTCAGGAGTGCTAGTTCTGCAAGGTTCGCAGGAGAGCTTCTGTAAAGTTTGGAAGGTAGGAGACGAGGTACTGGCAGAAGTAAAGCTGTGAGTACCGGGCGTGAGTCGTGCTTCGGTAGCTCAGTTGGTAGAGCACTTGCCCGCGAAAGGCAAAGGTCCCGAGTTCGAGTCTCGGTCGGGCACACAGTTTTAATCTGCCAGGAAGTTTCATATCAGCGCACACTCCGCTGCAGAGTGAAAATCTCATTCTGGAAACATCCCCCAGGCTGTGGCTAAGCCATGTCTCCGCAATATCCTTTCTTTCAGGAGTGCTAGTTCTGCAAGGTTCGCAGGAGAGCTTCTGTAAAGTTTGGAAGGTAGGAGACGAGGTACTGGCAGAAGTAAAGCTGTGAGTACCGGGCGTGAGTCGTGCTTCGGTAGCTCAGTTGGTAGAGCACTTGCCCGCGAAAGGCAAAGGTCCCGAGTTCGAGTCTCGGTCGGGCACACAGTTTTAATCTGCCAGGAAGTTTCATATCAGCGCACACTCCGCTGCAGAGTGAAAATCTCATTCTGGAAACATCCCCCAGGCTGTGGCTAAGCCATGTCTCCGCAATATCCTTTCTTTCAGGAGTGCTAGTTCTGCAAGGTTCGCAGGAGAGCTTCTGTAAAGTTTGGAAGGTAGGAGACGAGGTACTGGCAGAAGTAAAGCTGTGAGTACCGGGCGTGAGTCGTGCTTCGGTAGCTCAGTTGGTAGAGCACTTGCCCGCGAAAGGCAAAGGTCCCGAGTTCGAGTCTCGGTCGGGCACACAGTTTTAATCTGCCAGGAAGTTTCATATCAGCGCACACTCCGCTGCAGAGTGAAAATCTCATTCTGGAAACATCCCCCAGGCTGTGGCTAAGCCATGTCTCCGCAATATCCTTTCTTTCAGGAGTGCTAGTTCTGCAAGGTTCGCAGGAGAGCTTCTGTAAAGTTTGGAAGGTAGGAGACGAGGTACTGGCAGAAGTAAAGCTGTGAGTACCGGGCGTGAGTCGTGCTTCGGTAGCTCAGTTGGTAGAGCACTTGCCCGCGAAAGGCAAAGGTCCCGAGTTCGAGTCTCGGTCGGGCACACAGTTTTAATCTGCCAGGAAGTTTCATATAAGCGCACACTCCGCTGCAGAGTGAAAATCTCATTCTGGAAACATCCCCCAGGCTGTGGCTAAGCCATGTCTTCGCAATATCCTTTCTTTCAGGAGTGCTAGTTCTGCAAGTTTCGCAGGAGAGCTTCTGTAAAGTTTGGAAGGTAGGAGACGAGGTACTGGCAGAAGTAAAGCTGTGAGTACCGGGCGTGAGTCGTGCTTCGGTAGCTCAGTTGGTAGAGCACTTGCCCGCGAAAGGCAAAGGTCCCGAGTTCGAGTCTCGGTCGGGCACACAGTTTTAATCTGCCAGGAAGTTTCATATCAGCGCACACTCCGCTGCAGAGTGAAAATCTCATTCTGGAAACATCCCCCAGGCTGTGGCTAAGCCATGTCTCCGCAATATCCTTTCTTTCAGGAGTGCTAGTTCTGCAAGGTTCGCAGGAGAGCTTCTGTAAAGTTTGGAAGGTAGGAGACGAGGTACTGGCAGAAGTAAAGCTGTGAGTACCGGGCGTGAGTCGTGCTTCGGTAGCTCAGTTGGTAGAGCACTTGCCCGCGAAAGGCAAAGGTCCCGAGTTCGAGTCTCGGTCGGGCACACAGTTTTAATCTGCCAGGAAGTTTCATATCAGCGCACACTCCGCTGCAGAGTGAAAATCTCATTCTGGAAACATCCCCCAGGCTGTGGCTAAGCCATGTCTCCGCAATATCCTTTCTTTCAGGAGTGCTAGTTCTGCAAGGTTCGCAGGAGAGCTTCTGTAAAGTTTGGAAGGTAGGAGACGAGGTACTGGCAGAAGTAAAGCTGTGAGTACCGGGCGTGAGTCGTGCTTCGGTAGCTCAGTTGGTAGAGCACTTGCCCGCGAAAGGCAAAGGTCCCGAGTTCGAGTCTCGGTCGGGCACACAGTTTTAATCTGCCAGGAAGTTTCATATCAGCGCACACTCCGCTGCAGAGTGAAAATCTCATTCTGGAAACATCCCCCAGGCTGTGGCTAAGCCATGTCTCCGCAATATCCTTTCTTTCAGGAGTGCTAGTTCTGCAAGGTTCGCAGGAGAGCTTCTGTAAAGTTTGGAAGGTAGGAGACGAGGTACTGGCAGAAGTAAAGCTGTGAGTACCGGGCGTGAGTCGTGCTTCGGTAGCTCAGTTGGTAGAGCACTTGCCCGCGAAAGGCAAAGGTCCCGAGTTCGAGTCTCGGTCGGGCACACAGTTTTAATCTGCCAGGAAGTTTCATGTAGAGGCTTATCTCACTAGGGGTAAGATAGATACTGCCTACAGGAAAATTAGAGAGTTCTTTGGAGATAAGAGAACCACTTGTATGAACATCAAGAGCTCAGATGGAAACCCAGTTCTAAGCAAAGAAGGGAAAGCAGAAAGGCGGAAGGAGTATATAGAGGGTCTATACAAGGGCGTTTCACTTGAGGACAATATTATGGAAATGGAAGAGGATGTAGATGAAGATGAAATGGGAGATACGATACTGCGTGAAGAGTTTGACAGAGCACTGAAAGACCTGAGTCGAAACAATTCTCCCGGAGTAGACAACATTCCATTGGAACTACTGACGGCCTTGGGAGAGCCAGTCCTGACAAAACTCTACCATCTGGTGAGCAAGATGTATGAAACAGGCGAAATACCCTCAGACTTCAAGAATAATATAATAATTCCAATCCCAAAGAAATCAGTTGTTGACAGATGTGAAAATTACCGAACAATCAGTTTAATAAGCCACAGCTGCAAAATACTAACACGAATTCTTTACAGACGAATGGAAAAACTAGTAGAAGCCGACCTCGGGGAAGATCAGTTTGGATTCCGTAGAAATACTGGAACACGTGAGGCAATACTGATCTTACGACTTATCATAGAAAATAGATTAAGGAAAGGCAAACCTACATTCCTAGCATTTGTAGACTTAGAGAAAGCTTTTGACAATGTTGACTGGAATACTCTCTTTCAAATTCTAAAGGTGGCAGGGGTAAAATACAGGGAGCGAAAGGCTACTTACAATTTGTACAGAAACCAGATGGCAGTTGTAAGAGTCGAGGGACAGGAAAGGGAAGCAGTGGTTGGGAAGGGAGTAAGACAGGGTTGTAACCTCTCCCCGATGTTATTCAATCTGTATATTGAGCAAGCAGTAAAGGAAACAAAAGAAAAATTCGGAGTAGGTATTAAAATCCATGGAGAAGAAATAAAAACGTTGAGGTTCGCCGATGACATTGTAATTCTGTCAGAGACAGCAAAGGACTTGGAAGAGCAGTTGAACGGAATGGATGGTGTCTTGAAGGGAGGATATAAGATGAACATCAACAAAAACAAAACGAGGATAATGGAATGTAGTCGAATTAAGTCGAGTGATGCTGAGGGTATTAGATTAGGAAATGAGACACTTAAAGTAGTAAAGAAGTTTTGCTATTTGGGGAGCAAAATAACTGATGATGGTCGAAGTAGAGAGGATATAAAATGTAGACTGGCAATGGCAAGGAAAGCGTTTCTGAAGAAGAGAAATTTGTTAACATCGAGTATTGATTTAAGTGTCAGGAAGTCGTTTCTGAAAGTATTTGTATGGAGTGTAGCCATGTACGGAAGTGAAACATGAACGATAAATAGTTTAGACAAGAAGAGAATAGAAGCTTTCGAAATGTGGTGCTACAGAAGAATGCTGAAGATTAGATGGGTAGATCACATAACTAATGAGGAAGTATTGAATAGGATTGGGGAGAAGAGAAGTTTGTGGCACAACTTGACCAGAAGAAGGGATCGGTTGGTAGGACATGTTCTGAGGCATCAAGGGATCACCAATTTAGTATTGGAGGGCAGCGTGGAGGGTAAGAATCGTAGGGGGAGACCAAGAGATGAATACACTAAGCAGATTCAGAAGGATGTAGGTTGCTGTAGGTACTGGGAGATGAAGAAGCTTGCACAGGATAGAGTAGCATGGAGAGCTGCATCAAACCAGTCTCAGGACTGAAGACCACAACAACAACAACAACATGGTGATCTGTCTTGCACTGCACTGTTTAGTCGAAGTTCTTAACGTGGATCAGCGTCCCGGTAGTAAGAACGTGTCCGAGTTAAGCATTTACTCGAGAGTAAGCGAGCTTTCATTCTAAACTGTTGCGTTTCCAATGTTTGACCTTTAACTTCACTACGGGTGCAGGTGTTTCCTAGCTTTAAGTTTTTAAAATTTTTCTATTTGTGATTAACCTTCATCCTTACCTGGACAACTAGTGCGTGAACTCTTCCGGATTTAAGTTCTTCTTGATATTTTTTCGTTGTCACATAACGTTAAAAAGGTCCATGTGTGCATTGTAATTTATGTGGCTATGTAAATTCTGCTCTGTTAAGCACAAGTAAGTGTTGGTGAAACAGACTCAGGTTCCTGGTCTCACCTCCTCTGTCATGGTTGAGATCCTGTGCTATTTTACACTTAAGTAGGATACAGTAAATTTAAATATATTTTTCTGTGTGTATTTTAGAATCAATACTGAATCGGTCAGCTGTGTGGGGCAACAGCTGAAATTGATCTGGTTGCCGTGTCTTGCCTAATTTATGTGTTTCAGGCCCTTTTCTTGCCTTGAATTTCGTTCCCCGTGTACTGTAATTGATAATGCCTGAAGATCTGTCAACGCTCCTTTCCAGAATTACAGAAGTTATATAATCATCTGTCTTGAGCTCTTTGACGCTTTATATTTATTGTAAAACCTCTCTTTAATTCAGTAAGACCTAATGCTTGTAGGATCTCAAGAGTCCGTTAAGGTTTGATAAAAAAAAGGAACCCTGTTCTAGTATAGAAACTGATTTTTTAATTTTTGCGAACTTACGTGGGGCATTCGCCTAAAGTTCGTAATTAGTACTTTAAGTATTGTTTGCCTTTGTAAACTAAATTCTGACCTCTGTGACAGACAAATAACTATGTTTAAAGGTTATTTTCTTCAGAGCCTTGCCACTCCCATATGCTAGCTCCAAACCATCTCACTTTCGTTTGTTTTTGGTTTACTCTCAACGCACATTCTTTAGTCATTAGACTGTTTATTCCATTCAACAATCGCTGCAAATAGTTCCCAATTTCACTGTGGATAACAATGTCATCAGCTAATCTAATAATTGGTAATTTTTCACCCGCCTTGCCACGGTCCGCGCGGCTTCCCCCGTCGGAGGTTCGATTCCTCCCTCGGGCAAGCGTGTGTGTGTTGTCCTCAGCGTAAGTTAGCTTAAGTTAGATTAAGTAGTGTGTAAGCTTAGGGACCGATAACCTCAGTAGTTTGGTCCCATAAGACCTTACTGCTAATTCCCAAAACATTTTTTCACCCCAAATGTTAATGCCACTCCTGAAATTTTATTTCCGTCATCACTTTTTAGATATATAGATTGAACAGTAGAGGCGGAAGACTGCATCCCTGTGTTACGCCCTTTTTAATCCGATCTCTTTGTTCTTGGGCTTCCATTTCTAATTTTCCCTCTTGATCCGGGTACATGATATATATTACCCGTCATTCCCTATAGCTTACTCCTATTTTTCTGCTAATTTCGATCATCTTGTACAATTTTTTCCTAGGTCTAAAAACCAATCATATCATAATGAGACTGTTATATTGCGTCACCATAGTAGTGTCATGAACCTCACTTCTCATTACTTCTTAAAGTGTAAATTATACAATAAATGGCTGAAGGGCGGAAATATGGGCACTGCCAGCCTAAATCTGATAGGGGAGGAGGGGGTTGGAAATCTCTTACCTAAAAAAAATATATATAAATTTCGATCAAACCTCTCACAACGTAAGCGTGGTACAAGCCCGAAAACCAGCCGCCCACAAATACGCGCGGATATTGGTTATTTAGTAACAGGAGCAGTCTCGTTTCTTTTGTTATGATTTACTTTTTTCGTCCATCAGTAACACTATTGTTCTCGATTCGGCCCTACAACTACAGTCAAAGTATGAATAATATTTTTCCTACCGGAAATTCTGGTCGAACCCTCTGCTGGTAGGCTACACTAAGGATACGTGACTTTCTTTAGGAAAAGAACTGTGCGTGAATTCTGTCTGAAATTCGCCACCTGATATATGATATAATCCGCGTTACTATCCACTATGCAATTTTCCTACGTTTACAAGTACAAAACGAAAAAATAGTGTGCTATCAAAATATTACTTTTGTACGGTGTTTTGCAAATTCTGAAATGTGTCAGGGCAGACCTTACATTTGATAGTAGCATGGAAGCTGGACCATGACCATAGACTATACCCACATTTAAAAATAAGGGAGCAGGTACCATAGTTAGCAACACCATCAAGAAATGTAAACGTAGGCTCCTGCGGCCGCTGTCACAGTCAATAAAATCCTTCTGGGTTTGATAGCGCATTGTTAACTATAAAATTCCGGCGTTTCGGCGACTGTTGCAAGGCGTCTTCCTCAGGGTGTATTGCTAACTGTTTTTTGTCTTTATTGTGATTTCATTCCCCTGCCCCATATGGGCAGGGGAGGGCTGTCAGCAGCACTATCCGCCGCTCTTCAGCCGAGTGACACGACAACTAAAACAAGAATAAAATAATACATACATAAGGAGATAAAAAAGGGGAACATAAAACAGAGTAAGGGGAGAAAATGGAGGTAAAAATACACTGACAGGTAGACGTTCATTGGGGACAGTTAAAAAAGTCACCAGAAAGTTAAAAAACACAGTTGGCGATTCTTAAAACACAGAGAAGACACTGGATGCGCATGCACAGGTTAAAAGTTGGCCACAGTATTAAAAACACTCCGAAACAACACACTTAAAACCCACTTGGAGCACACACGACGAAGAATAAAACTACCAGGTGGGACCTGCCGAGGGAAATGTCAGAGAGGATGGAAAAGGAGGGGAGAGCATGGGGCAGCTGGGGAAGCGGCGGGATGAAGAGAGGAGGGGCAACCGTGAGTTCACGAAGAGGCAGGAGACACATGGGGCGGGAGAGGAAAAGGGAAGACAGGGCAGGAGGGAGCGCAGAGACACTGAAAGAAGGCACAAGAGATGGAGGGGGAGTAGGAGGGGAAATCCGCTCAGAAGGAGGGAGGAGAGGGAGCCCTGAGGAGGAGGCAGGAAGAGGGGGTTAGAGTTGGTAGGAAGGTTAGATGTCAGGGCGAAGCTCATCATCCGGGAGGGGTAGACGGTGGAAGTTGTGTTGGGAAAGGAGATGGAGGATGTGGAGATGGAGAGAGGGAGGGACAGAACGGTAAAGGCGGGGCTACTGGTTGGGAGTGGAGAGGAAGGGAGACACCAGGGGGTGAGGGGGATCAAGGCGGCGGACAATATATAGTGTGTGGATGTGTTCAAGGAAAAGGAGAAGGTGGGGGAAGGGGATGAGGTCATAGAGGATGCACATTGGGGACGGAAGGCGGATGCGGAAGGTGAGGCGGAGTGCATGGCGTTCGAGGATTTGGAGGGCTTTATAGAACCGGGGAGGGACGGAAATCCAAGCGATGCTGGCATAACAAAGGATGGGGCGGATCATGGATTTGTAGGTGTGGAGGATGGTGGAAGGATGCAGACCCCACATCTGGCCGGACAGGAGTTTCAGGAGGTGGAGGCAGTTGTGAGCTTTGTTTTGGATGGTAAGGAGATGGGGAGTCCAGGTGAGGTGGCGGTCGAGTGTGAGGCCAAGGTATTTGAGGGTAGGAGTGAGGTGGATAGGACGGCCATAAATGGTGAGGTAGAAATCATGGAGGCGGAAGGAGCGGGTGGTGTGGCCTATGATGATCGCCTGGGTCTTGGAGGGATTAACACGGAGGAACCACTGGTTGCACCAAGGGGTGAATTGGTCAAAGTGGGTTTGGAGGGTATGTTGGGACCGTTGAAGGGTAGGATAAAGGGCTAGGAAGGCAGTGTCATCAGCGAACTGGAGAAGATGAACAGGAGGGGAAGGTTTGGGCATATCAGCAGTGTACAGGAGATAGAGGAGAGGGGAAAGGACAGAACCTTGGGGCACGCCAGCAGAGGGGTAGAAAGTACGGGAGGGGTAGTCACATAGGAGGGACGATGGGAGAGGAAGGAAGCAACGAGACGGACGAAGGTGATGGGGAGAGCATAGGTCTGGAGTTTGAAAAGGAGCCCGGGATGCCAGACACGGTCATAGGCGTTCTGGAGATCAAGGGAAACAAAGATAGCAGAGCGGCGGGAGTTAAGTTGGAGGGAAAGAAGATGGGTAAGGTTAAGGAGCTGATTGTCAGCAGAGAAGGAAGGCCAGAAGCCACATTAGGTAAGAGGAAGGAGGTGGTGCTGGTTAAGGTGGCGGTGGATACGGCGAGAGAGGATGGCCTCAAAGACCTTACTGAACACGGAGGTGAGGCAGATGGGACGATAGGAAGAGGTAGCAGAGGAGGGTTTGTTAGGCTTAGGGAACAGCAGGACACGGGAAGTCTTCCACAGGTCAGGGTAAAATCCAGTGGAGAAGAGGACATTGTACAGGGTAGCAAGGACAGACAGGAAGGATGGAGGGGATTCCTTGAGGTGACGGTAGGTGACGCCATCATGACAAGGGGCGGTGTTGCGTTTGGAGCGGAGGACGAGTGTGATGTCTTGCATGGTGATGGGAGTGTTTATGTCGGAGGGGGGTAACCGATCCAAGTACTGGAAGTTAGGGGCGAGCGGGGGGACAGAGGTGTCAGTGCGGTCAAGGACGGTGGGGAAGAGGGAGTAATCAAAATGGGGATCGTCAGGAATGGAGAAGACCTCGGATAGGTGGGAAGCAAAATGGTTAGCCTTACTGAGGTTGTCAGGAAAGGGTTGATAGTCATGGAGGATGGGGTAATGTGGGGTGGGATGGCTACCAGTAGGGCAGTGGAAGGCTGACCAGTACTTGGAGGAGTTGACAGGGAGGGTGGAGTTGAGGCGTGTGCATGTCTGACACCAGTCCCGGCGTTTCTTTGCTGTAAGGAGGTTCCGGATATGTCGCTGTAATTGCCGGTGGCGGGTGAGAGTATCCCAGTCACGAGTGCGGAGGAAGGAGCGGTAGAGCCTGCGGGATTCACGCAGAAGATGGACGGCCTGTGGAGGAAGCGTAGGGCGGTGAGGGTGGATGAGTTTGGTAGGGACATAAGCCTCCACAGCATCAGTGATGGTCTTCCGAAGTAAGGAAGAGGCATGGGTGATGTCATCAGGGTGGTGGAAAGTGAGGGGGTGGCTTTCGACGTGTAAGGCAATGGATTCCCGGTAGACATCCCAATTGGCATGGTGGTAGCCATGGACAGACTTTGGAGGGGCAGTTGGGCGGGTGGCTGCAGTGGCAGGACGGGTAGAGGAGATGGTGAGAAGGACAGGGAGATGGTCACTACCGACGGGATCGAGGACATCAACAGCAATGCGACCAAGGAGGTTGGGGGAAGCGAGGATAACATCGGGGGTGGAGTTACTTTCAGGACAGGTGTGCTGTGGGAGAGAAACAAGGTCACCATGGAGGGTGGCAAGGAACTGATGCCACCGCTGAAGGGTGGCAGGGTCACGGCTGTGGATGTTGAGGTCAGCAGCGATCACATAGGTGGAGAAGGTACGGTCAACATGGGAAATGAAGTCAAAGGGGAGAGGAGCTGTGGGGCGAATATAGATAGTGGCACAGGTGACGGTGAGGGAGGGAAAAAAGAGGCTGAGGAGAAGGTGTTCGGTTGGGTCATTGAGGAGGGGTTGTGGCTGGACAGGGAGATGCCTGAGGTGGCCTACAGCGACCCCGCCTCGAGCTAGGGGAAGGGGATTGTCAGTGCGGTGAATGAGATAAGGGGAGATGCAGACCACATGGTGCGGTTGGAGGAAGGTTTCATTCAGGATGAAGGAGTCAACCTGGTGCTGGGAGAGGGTATGCATGAAGAGGTATTTGTTTGCAGGGAGGGAGTGAATGTTGAGGTAGAGGAGACGAAACTGTTGACGAGTCATGAGGTTGGGTGTGGGAAGGGTGCGGGAAGGGGAGAGAGGGGCTTAAACAAGGGTGGCTAGGCGGGTGAAGGTAAAGTGGGCCTGGTTGTGGGAGTATGTGGCGTAGGTGTTTAAATGGAAAACAGAGCGGGTAGCGAGGGAAATCTGCTGGAGTGTGTGGGGGCGCTGGAAGGGGTGGATGTTCTGCAGGACGACGGTGAGGAACCAGATGATGTCTTCAGCTGTAGGGGGAGGGCGGAGGGAATTGTTAGGGTGGATGGGTGGGTCAATGGGGCGAACGGGAACAGTGAGTTCAGGGTTGGTGGGAGGGGGCTTGGCTTTGCATTTGGAGGAATAGGTGGGGTGAGGTTCATTGCAGGTGTTGCAGGATGGGGGGGAGGCGAGGTTGGGACACTGTTTGAGGAAGTGGGAGGCTTTACAATGGGGGCAGGTGGGTGGGTTCCTGCAGTTTTGGGTGAGGTGGTCATTGTACAGAAGACAACGCTGGCAGTGGTAGGATTGAGGAGGGGAACGGGAGGGGTCAACAGGGTGGTGGCAGTTGAAAATCAGGGCTCCCTGCGTGAGGAGGTGGTCGATGGAGGAGGCGGACTCTGTAAAGATACGCATGAGGAAAGTAGGGCCAGAGGAGTTGTAAATATGGCGGGCAGAGTGGACTTCCAGGGAGGGGTGGGCATTCAGTTCTGCCAACACCTCAGCGTCCGTGACCACAGGGCTGAGTTTTGTGATGACGGCAGTGAGGGTCGGCGGACGACGAGGCGGTTGGGGTTGACGAGGAGGAGGAGGATGTAAGGAATGGGATGAGGGATGTGTGGGGCCCAAAGGTGATGCGGGGAAGGACGGAGAGGGAGACTTGATGAGAACAGAGTCTCTGCGAGGGATAAGTTGGGTGATGGGTGCACTGGGGATGTACTTCCGGATTTCAAGGGTGAGGGTGTGGGCATCCAGGAATTTTAGATCAGGGTTGGCTAGGACAAAGGTATACAGGGAGGGGGCTGGAGAGGAGGGAGGTGGGGTGGTATCCATAGTGGGGTCAGTGGGAGGTGGGGCGGGCAGTGGCTTTTTGGAGGAAGGAGTAGAGGAGAGGTCGCCACTGGGCAGTTTGGAAGATTTTTTGGTGGGTGTTGCCTGGGAGGAGGGATGAGGGACTGGATGGATGGGGAGGTGGTGGGAGGCAGGGCCCTCCTGTGAGGCAGTAGCACCGGATGAGAGGGTAGGGCGCTCTGTAGTGGCGACTGTGGCGCGGTGGGCGGAGACTCTGGCAGGGGAAGCAGTGGTAGTCGCAGGGGGGAGAGGGGGAAAGTCGTCTCGGCGGGCGACAGGAGCGGAAGGGGGGTTGGGAGCAGGGACAGAGGCAGGAGCGGGAGTAGCAGCAGGTGCAGTAGCAGGGGTAGGAGCAGGAGTGACGTACAGGTGGGGATACAGCGATGGAGAGGAGATAGATGGGGAGGAGACTGTGAGTAGTGGAGGTGCATGAGACGGGTGAATCCCAGAGGAAGCACTCCATGACGTTATGGTGGGGGCAGGTGAAGGAGAGGTGTAGAGGATGGTGGTAATTGGGGCGTCCATGATTGCAGGCGGCAGCGAACACCGAGAGACGGCGGCAGAAGAAGCGGCGAGCACCAAGAGACGGCGACAGCGACGGTGGCGGCTGAAGAAGCGGCGACCAGGCGGCGGCGGCTGAAGAGGAAGCGGCGAGCACCGACAGACAGCGACCAGACGGCGGTGGCGGCGGCGGCGGCGGCGGCGGCGGCGGCGGCGGCAAGCACCGGGCGGCGGCGAACAGACGACGACGACGGCGGCGGCGGCGGTGACGGCGTGCAGACGGGCAACAACGCGACAAGCACTGTTGGGGCTCTTCCACGTCGAAGATACACCCTGAGAGTAGCCCAGGCAGTGCGAGTCCTCGATGAGGAAGTGAGGGAATCCAACCCTCGAATGTCTTGCTAACAGCTGAATGAGCACTACTTATATACTGTGGAGGAGTGCTGTCATTGGATATGAGGGCGAGGAGGAAGGGTATTAGTTAATTTTATTGATCTTTGCATTGCGTGTTGTCATTGGCGGAAATAGGCGTTATCCATTGGACTTCCCTTTATTGCCTGCCATTGGTGGGAATCGGCGAATAGGAAGCTGAGCGGCGACTGCAGCGTAGCGGTGTTTACTACCTGCCTAGTATCGACTAGGGCGCGTCAGCACTCTGTGTACCCTCCACCGCTGTGGCCTACCGCGCGCTTATTGCTTTGCAAGAGCTGTCCTTCCGCAGAGCTGTCACAGCTGGCAGCCAAGATGTTGGAAGTTATTACCCGTCTTCTCTATTCCTATTGTCGGATCGCTTGGCTATTTCTATAGCCTCTCTAACCTTCCTCCTCTAACTAAACGGCTGTTTCGCCAGTACGCGGGCCTCTCGAAATTCGATCTTCATCCTGCACTGTTCCTGATGTTCTGCCACCGCTAATTTGTTGTATTATTTGAGGCGGATATATATCTCGTGTGCAGTTAACCTTGTGCTTATTGCACTCCCAGTCTCACATACATTCCTGGAAATGGAAAAAAGAACACATTGACACCGGTGTGTCAGACCCACCATACTTGCTCCGGACAATGCGAGAGGGCTGTACAAGCAATGATCACACGCACGGCACAGCGGACACACCAGGAACCGCGGTGTTGGCCGTCGAATGGCGCTAGCTGCGCAGCATTTGTGCACCGCCGCCGTCAGTGTCAGCCAGTTTGCCGGGGCATACGGAGCTCCATCGCAGTCTTTAACACTGGTAGCATGCCGCGACAGCGTGGACGTGAACCGTATGTGCAGTTGACGGACTTTGAGCGAGGGTGTATAGTGGGCATGCGGGAGGCCGGGTGGACGTACCGCCGAATTGCTCAACACGTTGGGCGTGAGGTCTCCACAGTACATCGATGTTGTCGCCAGTGGTCGGCGGAAGGTGCACGTGCCCGTCGACCTGGGACCGGACCGCAGCGACGCACGGATGCACGCCAAGACCGTAGGATCCTACGCAGTGCCGTAGGGGACCACACCGCCACTTCCCAGCAAATTAGGGACACTGTTGCTCCTGGGGTATCGGCGAGGACCATTCGCAACCGTCTCCATGAAGCTGGGCTACGGTCCCGCACACCGTTAGGCCGTCTTCCGCTCACGCCCCAACATCGTGCAGCCCGCCTCCAGTGGTGTCGCGACAGGCGTGAATGGAGGGACGAATGGAGACGTGTCGTCTTCAGCGATGAGAGTCGCTTCTGCCTTGGTGCCAATGATGGTCGTATGCGTGTTTGGCGCCGTGCAGGTGAGCGCCACAATCAGGACTGCATACGACCGAGGCACACAGGGCCAACACCCGGCATCATGGTGTGGGGAGCGATCTCCTACACTGGCCGTACACCACTGGTGATCGTCGAGGGGACACTGAATAGTGCACGGTACATCCAAACCGTCATCGAACCCATCGTTCTACCATTCCTAGACCGGCAAGGGAACTTGCTGTTCCAACAGGACAATGCACGTCCGCATGTATCCCGTGCCACCCAACGTGCTCTAGAAGGTGTAAGTCAACTACCCTGGCCAGCAATATCTCTGGATCTATCCCCCATTGAGCATGTTTGGGACTGGATGAAGCGTCGTCTCACGCGGTCTGCACGTCCAGCACGAACGCTGGTGCAACTGAGGCGCCAGGTGGAAATGGCATGGCAAGCCGTTCCACAGGACTACATCCAGCATCTCTACGATCGTCTCTATGGGAGAATAGCAGCCTGCATTGCTGCGAAAGGTGGATATACACTGTACTAGTGCCGACATTGTGCATGCTCTGTTGCCTGTGTCTATGTGCCTGTGGTTCTGTCAGTGTGATCATGTGATGTATCTGACCCCAGGAATGTGTCAATAAAGTTTCCCCTTCCTGGGACAATGAATTCACGGTGTTCTTATTTCAATTTCCAGGAGTGTACATACACCAGTTCAAATTCGCACCCGATTAACTTGTCAATTGTGTCTTTCGCCGAACCCAGAACGTCTTTTGGTGGACGCTCTGTAATGGTGTGGAGCTTGTGCAGTTGGAGTGATATGGGACCCGTGATACCTCTAGATACGACTCTGACTGATCACTTGCATCCATTCATGTCCAATGTGCATTCCGACGCACTTGGGCAATTCCAGCAGGACAATGCGACACCCCACACGACCAGGATTGCTACAGAGAGGCTCTAGGAACACTGTTCTGAGTTTAAACGTCTCCGCTGGCCACCAAACTCCCGAGACATGAACATTATTGAGCATTTCTGGGATGACTTGCAACGTGCTGTTCAGAAGAGATCTCCACTGCCTCGTACTCTTTCGGATTTATGGTCAGCCCTGCAGGATTCATGGTGTCAGTTGGCTCCAGCAGTACATCGTACATTAGCCGAATCCATTCCATGTCGTGTTGTGGCACTTCTGCATGCTCGCGGGACCCTACACGACATTAGGTACATGTACCAGATTGCTTGGCTCTTCTTCATACATCGTTTATGCCGTATTGCAATATCGGAAAAGGAGAGGTAAGACTAAGAGCCGAAAGATAGCGCTGTAAATATTTATTTTGAGTGTCAGATGCAAATTGTACACATGATTAATGGTTCCGATTATTTAACGATCAATTTAAGACATATAAAGAAAAATAAAACATAGAGTTAAAGTATTTAAATTTTTTAATTTATAATTGATTTATCATTAGTTCTGAAAAGTAAAGAAAAAATACTTGAAGAGCTCAGTTCAAATGGTTCAAATGGCTCTGAGCACTATGGGACTTAAATTCTGAGGTCATCAGTCCCCTATAACTTAGAACTACTTAAACCTAACTAACCTAAGGACATCACATACATCCATGCCCGAGGCAGGATTCGAACCTGCGACGTAGCGGTCGCGCGGTTCCAGACTGAAGCGCCTAGAACCGCTCGGCCACACAGAGATCAGTCATAAACAGTTCAATAAGAGGAATAACTCTATTCCAGACTGGTAACAGCATTTAGTGGTATCCAACACATTACTAGTGTGGTGTCACCGCCAGACACCACACTTGCTAGGTGGTTGCTTTAAATCGGCCGCGGTCCATTAGTACAAGTCGGACCCGCGTGTCGCCACTGTCAGTAACTGCAGATCGAGCGCCACCACACGGCAGGTCTAGAGAGACGTACTAGGACTCGTCCCAGTTGTACGACGACTTTGCTAGCGACTACACTGACGAAGCCTTTCTCTCATTTGCCGAGAGATAGTTAGAATAGCCTTCAGCTAAGTCCATGGCTACGACCTAGCAAGGCGCCATTAACCATTTCTAGAGAGAGTCTCACTTGTATCATCAAGAATGCTGTATACAAATGAGGGATTAAAGTTAAGTATTCCAGCAGCTACGTACTTTTCTTTATAGCATTCATTACGTATCCTGTTTCAGATCTAGCGCCACCTGCGTGAGTTGACGCGTGCATTTCGGCCTCCTCTTGCAACACAGTGTTGGCTCTTCTGCCAACACTACAACTAGTCCCATTCTGCGTTGTTCAGATCCATCTGTCGAGAATGACTAGCAGTGAGAGGCTTATGGGACTGACGGAGGGAGGGGGAGGGGGAGCATCGGAGAGAGAGTGATTAAACAGCCAATAATGTACGTAAATGCAAAGAAAGACATTATTTGTATCATATGCTAACATCTGTGTAAAAGTAATGATCTACTTGGATAGATGCACGTAACACTCAATATTTTTTAAAGTAGCACCACCAACGTCGGCACAGAAACAACTGCCGACACACAAATACCTGACATGCATTACTTGCTCTTGGCCACAGACTGGATCAAGTATTCGTTTCAAACAGTGGGCTCCTTATCTAAAAGCAGGTCAAGATCCCCTATCGTCTGTATTAGTTTGATCCTACAGATTGGGACACCCTCTGTAGGGCTTCGTTTATATAAGCTGAAGAGTGACATAATTCCCAGAGTCCTGAATGAAAATGAAGGTACCAGTCATGGTAATTTAAGTGCAGCTACTCACGGAGTTCCTGTGGGGTATAACTTGGTAGAATGGTAATGCGTTGATGCGGAACCGATATACGCTGGGAAAAAAATTAGTTCCAGTTTTGGCCACCAAGTGTGAATCTGGCGTTGTACAGCATCTCGTCGACGTCTCCAGTGCTCTTATTAGACAAACTGTATAAGCGGTTTTTCTCGTTTGTTTGCCCCTTTTTCTTCACAATCGGTTCCTAATCCATTACATGAGGAAACATTTCTATACATTACAAGCTGCGACATTGTCGCGAATAAACAGTGACTCGTGTATACAATAAGTTTCCTTTAATTTACGTCTATGGTCACAAACTTTTTGTTAACGGATTACCGGTTTCGGTCTATAGTAACCATCATCAGATCTGCAGCAAAAAATGGGAAAAAAACGTAAATACACTCTACAGCTTAAAAACAATAAACATACCATAATGAAAAGTACTACTGACATATATATGCGTTTGTGCGCTTTAAGTATGAAGAGGCATACCTGTTTTATAAAAAACAAAGTCCTAATGTACTGTAGCCATAGTGGCATCTTCAAATGTTAAATACAAACTCAGCACCAGCATCGTCAAATATATATAAATAACATCATATGCACGAGTCATGTTGTCAATAGCACTACTGTTCAAAACAAGCTGCCGTACAGTAGCCACAAGATGTTTGTGTTGTAAGTTCACCAAATGTCGCTCATGTAGGCATATACTAGTTTTCAATGATTAATTGAACAGCGTAAAATAAAGTGAGATACAATTGTTGAAGTCTGTAATGATCTTATAACATATAAAAGGCAATACAGTAATAAAAAGCGATGAAATAGAACACGACAAAAGTCAGATTGTTAAAAATCTGTTAGCAAAAAGTTTGTGACCATAGACGTAAATTAAAGGAAACTTATTTCCATACATTTTTCTTGCATTTACAGCTCCAGATTTGCACCTCGTAGCCAAAACTGAAACTTAATTTTTCCAGCGTAAATCGATTCTACGTTATCGCATTAGATTATCTACCAAGATTCGCTGACATACGATAATTACAACCCACACTGAACCTCGGTGATTACCTGCACTTTAATTGTAACCACCTTGTACCTACTCTAAAAAGAATAATTTGAGGGCCATTCATTAGATGTCCATTATAATTATCCGGGCTGTTATGCCGTGGTCGGTTGATGAATTCTGTGGTGATTCCCAACGTTTCGTCTCCGACTGCGGGAGACATCTTCAAGGGGGTCGGTAGCTCGATGGAAGGTCCAACACACCCACTGGCTCGCTACTGACTGCCGCTAAATTCCGTGTCCGCTCGCTCCCGCGCCGCGGCGTGACGTCACGTGTTTTGAAAACGTCAGTGCAATTGGCCGCTGTCCGTCGCCGTCGATCGCCGTTGCCATCACCCAGAAGTGGACGGGTGGTACACATCTTCTTTAACACCGGCATCCATATACTGTTTAATTTTACGCCCTCCTCCTTTCGGTTGAAATTATTTGGGTGTTTAGCGATTTCGATTGCCTCCCTGTAGAGCCTTTCGTAATATCCGCTCGTGGCCGCTAGTACTTGCGTCTCCTCGAAACGAATATTGTGGTTCCCTGGCTGGAAAGCATGCTCCGCAACAACTGATCGTTCCGTTTCTCCTCTTCTACAGTTTCCCTTGTGCTCTTCCAAACGTTTAGAAACAGTTCTTTTAGTGGTACCCACATAAACATCACCACAGCTGCATGGGATCCCATCCCCAGGATCTGCGAAGACATGAGGGAATGACTTCCATGGTACTAGAGGGAGCTGTAGAGGGCAAAAACTGTAGAGGAAGACAGATATTGGAATACGTCAAGCGAATAATTGAGGACGTAGGTTGCAAGTGCCACTCTGAGATGAAGAGGTTAGCACAGGAAAGGAATTCGTGGCGGGCCGCATCATACCAGTCAGTAGACCGATGACCAAAAAAAAAAAAAAAAAAAAAAAAGATGTACACAGTCTTTTGGCTACAAAACTGTACACACTCGTTTAACCCTAATATTCCTTCCTCTGAAAAACATTTGTGTTACTGCTTGTTTCTGTCAACAAGACAGTTCCAGTTGCACTCCTATGTCATGGCAACTTTCGTCGAACCCGTACTTGTATCTCAGAAACAGGCTCCAGCTTTGACAGTTATGAAGAATTAGTAGAAAGTCTAGCTGAAAATGCTATAGCAGTTTCATACTCCAATGTCAGTTATGAAAGTCAGTCTTGTGCGGTTGAGATAAGAAAATGAACTGGTAAAACGGAGTGATTTAAACTATATTTCATCAGGAGTTTGAAGCACTATTATATGACATAAAATATTCTTGCTATAGTACATGTGCACTTACTCACTTGTGGCTCTTCTGGTAGATTTATCGTCTGTTTCATTCATTAATCATCTGTGTATCTGTGGCTCAGGTGGTTAAGTGTCAAGTCGATCCCTGGATGGCTTGGAATTAGAGTTACAGAGTTTTCCATGCCATTCTGTGCAACTTCGACTGTTAATATTTCGTGTACGCAATATGTAGCAAATTATGCTTGAGACACTACATTTTAGATCGTCAAGAACTGGCCAGATGAGTAGGTTACTAGATCTAAGGAAGCAACGACGTGGATCGTAGATGGTGCTGTACTATTATTTATAGTCTTTCATCCTGCAATTGATTTACTTCGGTGTGGCCAAGCGGTTAAAGGCGCTACAGTCTGGAACCGCGTGACCATTACGGTCGCAGGTTCGAATCCTGCCTCGGGCATGGATGTGTGTGATGTCCTTCGGTTAGTTAGGTTTAAGTAGTTCTAAGTTCTAGGGGACTGATGACCTTAGAAGTTAAGTCCCATAGTGCTCAGAGCCATTTGAACCATTTTGATTTACTTGTTACATGCTTTGTTAGGTATTCATACGATATTCACTCATTTTTGAAGTTGGAAAGAAAAAAAAGCGATATTTATACAAATCAGTATATTTCTGTTTTACATTTCATGTATGCAGGACACGTCCTGGTAGCGTGTACAGGTCAAGATGTTGGGCTCAGCCATAGGTTTCAGTGGCCGTATTTTCCGTAGCCCCCGAGTCCTCCAAAGCTACCGCCATAGCTTCCACCGAAACCGCCGCCGTAGCCTCCGCCGAATTTGCCTCCGACGCCTCCTCCGAGACCACCGCCCAGGCCTCCTCCGAGACCACCGCCGAGACCTCCGCCGAGGCCGCCGTGGCCGGCGCTGACGACGTAGGGCACTGGACGCTTAACGACGTAGGGCTGAGGTACTGGGACAGAGACTGGTGTAGGGACCTTGACGGGGACGGGCACAGGGTTGTCTACAGGGACAGGGTACGGCTGCGGTACGTGGACGGGAACAGGACGCTCCACAGGGACTGTGACTGGGACCCGCACTGGAACCGGGATGGTATTCTCCACAGGCACTGGGACAGGGACGGGGACTCTGTTGACAGTCACCTGCGGTGCTCCACCACCGATGCCAGCTCCAATGCCGCCTCCAAGTGCGCCGCCGAGTCCACCAGCGTAGCCGCCTCCGTAGCCGCCTCCGTAACCACCTCCATAGCCGCCTCCAAAGCCACCACCATAGCCGCCTCCGTAGCCTCCACTGAAGCCACCTCCATAGCCTCCCAAAGAGCCGGTGAGACCTCGCTTCTCCTTCACCTGCTGCTTCTCAGCCAGGACTGACAGGGCCAGACCGCACAGGTACACGCACACCTGTTGAGGAAAACACCATGTTCTGTACAAGCGTGTGTACTGGCTATGCAAGCGTGTTGCGTTAATTCTGAAACTGCGCAAGATGTCATTACAGATCAGATAATGGCTGTTTTGAAAAACAATAGGAACAGCACCTCCTTCAAACAGTAATTCTTTGCGCTGCAATAAAACAGCAGATTTGAAGGTTACTGACAGTCAGGTTATCCATGGTCGACAGGTGTGTGTTGCACAGGAACGAAATAATTACTAATTTTTTTGTATTACTGCTCTTTGGATGTCTGAACTCCACTTTTCAATGAAAAGGTTGCGTAATTTCCTTGTGATATAGAAATGAAATGCATTACTGCTTTCTGGATGTCTGAACTCCACGTCTCAATAAAAAGGTTGAGAGATTTCCTTGTGATACGGAAATGAAATGAAGTTGATACGTGGAGAATGTAAACCTCATTGTGAATACACAAGTGTACAATGGAAACAGATTATAATTACAAAGTTTCTCAGTGTCAAACAAAACAGTTAACTAACTCACTATGGATAGTGAAAACATTCATTTTTTTTACTTACTACACGGATATGTAATAAAAAGTGGGGGTTCCTATTTACAAAAACGCAGTTGATATCCGTTTGACCTATGGCAGCGCCATCTAGCGGGTCAACCATAGCGCCATCTGGTTTCCACCTTCAAGCTAGACGAGTTTCGTGCTTTGTAGTTTTTTCGTTTGATGCTTATTTCGTGAGATATTTGGCCCGGTCACTATCAATGGACCACGCTGTATATTCATGTGGCTAGTGACGTCACTTCTGTGTCGTCAAACAAGCACTACATCAGGATTACGGCGTGTTTTATGAATCAAATTATTTTTCGTATAGTTCTCTGTTGCTCCAGAAACTAATCTTCCATATGATTTATTAAATCAGTGTAGTATCCAGAGATGCTCACAGACAGCCGGTTCTGTTTGCAAGCAAATCATGTTTAGAAGATGTTGATTGAACCTGACTGAAAGGGGCTAGAAAAGCTAAAAACATACAAAAAGAAGAATCACAAGGAAAATACCAACACAAAAATGAAACAGAACCTTATTGTGGTGTGTACCAAACATTTGTTTTATCAGATGATTTATGGAACTATTTCTTTCTTGGCAAAAAGTTACAAGGCTTAGTGGAGTATATTGGACGATGTTATTAATTACAGAATAATTGAAAAGGAAATTGTGTATGTGTTAGATGACAGTTAGGTAAAGGTGCCAAAGAGGCAGTTCTGACGTTGAGCTTGATAATGGAAGCAAGACTGAAGAAAAATCAAGGCACGCTCATAGGATCTGCGACGCACAAAAAGAATGTAAAATAATACAAACTGCTCGGAATTCTGAGGAAAAATATGAGTAAGTATAGTGGAAGTCAGTAGTACAAAATCCAAGAGAGAACAGTAAGACTGGAGGACAAAGAACCAAGTGCCCGGATTAAATAGGGTATAAGGCAGGGATGCAGTCTTCCGGCCCTACCGTCAAATCAAGCAGGAAAGAAGGTTCAAGAGTGGAATTAAAATTCAGCATGAAAGGCTATCAATGATAAGATTCGCTGATGACAATTCTGTCCTCAGGGAAAGAGAAGAAGATTTACTATGGCTGTTGAATAGAATGAACAATCTAATGAGTACAGGATATGGATTTAGAAGAAGTCGGAGAATGACAAAAGTAATGAGAAACAGCAGAAAAGAGAACAGTGAAAAACTTAACATCAAAATTCTCGATCATGAAGTAGACGAAGTTAAGAAATTCTGCTACGTTGGAAGCAAAATAACTCGTGACGGACGAAGCAAGGAAGATCTAAAAAGCAGACTAGCTCAGCCAAAGATGGCCTTCGTGGTCAAGAGAAGCTACTGACATCAAACATAGGCATTAATTTGAGGAAGAAATTTCTAGGAACTTGTGTTTGGAACACAGCATTGTATGGCGTGCCATAGGAGAACGTTGAAAATGAGGTGGACTGATAAGGTGTTACGAGGTTTTCGGAAGGATCCGAAAAGAAAGGAACATATGGGAAACACTGACAAGAAGAAGGAAGTGAATGATGGCACATGTTTTAAGAAGTCAGGGAATAAGCTCCGTGGTACTAGAGGGAGCTGCAGAGCATAAAAACTGCAGAGAAAGTCAGAGAGTGAAATACGTCCGACAAATAACTGAGAACCTTAGGGAGCAAGTGGTGCTGTGAGATGAAGAGCTTAGCGCAGAAGAGGAATTCGTGGTGGGAGGCATCAAACCAGTCAGAAGACTGACAGCTCAAAAGAAGAAGAAAATAACTAGTTATCAGAATGGAGTTATTTTGATCTCTCACGTCGAATGAAATACTTCAAAAGGGTTTTTAAAAAATTGCCAGTAAATTGATGAACTGTGCTATTGTATCAGGCTTTGCACAATTCGCACGTGGAAGCCATCCACAACAAAATCTGTTACGTCACTGCGAATAAGAGATGGTTCTGACTTCCAGTACATGTAAGTAAACGTGGGGACAGTTTCTAAAAGAGAAACCGAATAAGAAAACTTGAACCACGCGAACGACGCTGGCAAACTAAATACAGGTGAAAGATAGATACGAAAAGGGATGGGTAATCTCAGGCGATATAGTGGCCGAAAGTGTCTGTCGCTTTACATCAGAACCAAATTTTACTATGTGGAATTTTATTTCATAGTTTCCAAAGGAGTCTGAAATGAACTGAGTTGTCGCACTTTATCTCTGATTTATGAAAAGAATGCATAGTTGGATAGAATTACAGTATTTTAGAACAATATACGTGAACGGTTACAGGAATATGTGGTTGCCACAACACCCTCAGACAGAAACGCGAGAGGTTAAGCAACTGAGATAAAGTAAATGCACATAAATATTGTATGAGACGCAAGAAGAAAGAGTGTCACCTCTGAAATGAGTACCCATTTACTCTAGAGTGTAATACCATTGGATAGAAATCCCACTAAATATACAATCTGTGACTGAAATACTCATCAGCGCGATGTAACAGCTGGTCGGCGGGCACTATAATGTTTTGAATGTCAAATCAAACACCTTTCAGCCATCTAAATTTCCAATTTTTTTATTTTATTGGGCTACCAGTGTCAGCGATATATTACACCATTTTCATGTCCATTGATCGATGCGCAGGAAGATTCCAACCCGGTTCCGGTCAAAATAGGGGCCACTATTCAAAGGCTGGTGTCTGTAGATTTCTGAGACAGCAATCACTTCAGACATCACCTGCCGACTGTTCAGTGTTGTGCACTGTTAACAGTCGGCAGGTGACGTCTGAAGTGACCACTGACTGAAAGTACTACAGGCACCAGTCTTTGAATGCTGGTCCCTATTTTGAGCGTAACCGAGGTTGGAGGGGACCTGAAGATGGCGCACAATATCGCCGAAACTGGTAGCTCAATAAAATAACAATTTGAAAATTTAGACCGCGAAAGGTGTTTGATTTGACTTTCTGTACTTAACAGCCGAGTTCCGAACCATCTCTGAATCGATGGACATGCAGAATAAAAATGTCCTGTTGGGCAAGTGTGATACCCACTACTGTGTCTACTTTGGGGAACTGATATGAGGAGTTATTTCTTTCCGTCCCGATAATTTTATAGTGTGTTCAGGACTGTGATTACTAAGTTACTCAATGTACTCACCAGGATCCTCATTGCTGCTTGTGTGTCCTGCGGGGAGCGAGCAATGACTGATGCTGCTGCCAGGCGCTGGTGAGCTCTTTATACAGGGCTCTCCCACCTTCACTCTGAGCAATTACCATGTCCTGACTCGTTGGAGCTCCAGCGCAGCGCAACCGTTTCGCTACGCGAGTAAGCTGTACCGGCTTAATGGGACACCGAAAGTATTTCTGAGAATGACGAGTGGAATAACTGGTGTGTTGCAAACCCCGTGGTTGCTGAGTCATCTGTGGCACCACGTACGTCGATGAAACCCTCTCCTGTCGATCCCCTTTCTTCTTTATCAAAAATTGAGTTACATTATTCGTAGAAAATTATCACCTGTTAGGGATAGTTCCCACTCTACAATCCGTTCCTTTAGTTTGTGAAAAAACGACGTTCTGTCAATGGGGGAGAGTGACTGACGTATTATACACGTCTTTTCATTTTAGACACAATCATATTTATAATATGAAAACAATTATTACTGACGTGTTTTACTGTAACAAAATCTCCTACTTAGTATTTAACGCTTTTGTTATGTCGAAAACAACATAATTTTTTTAAAGAAGTACTGCAAAGTAATTTTTTATATAACTTTGAAGTTCTATTACGATTTTTACGTTTATATGTGAGGAACGGCTAGTTTAAAGTCACTTGAACATGTCTGAAGACAGATAGAAACGCTACAATAATTGAATGAAACGTATTTTTTTTTCTACTAATCTAATTAACTGTAACTATTTATATTTTTTAAGTTTATTTCTTTGTTGTCCAGTGTTATTTTCAGATTTATATGACAACGCATCGTTCAGGAACAACACCTATGATCTATAGAAATTCACTTGATGTATTTCCTTTATGTTAATTATGAAAAGAACTGGCAAAAAAGCTTTCATATTTAAGTTTGTAACATAAATTTTTTCTTGTTCTATTGTAGGAGCTTATGACGGATAATGTATGACAGGCACTTGTATTAATTGTTGTCATATCATAAATGTGCTTGTGTCTAAAATAAAAAGTTAAGTATGGTGTAATTTGTTTTTAACACTTTGATTATAAAGTGCACTGACAATGTCAATTAATGTAAACGAAAAACCACTTGGGTGTTCAGGTATTTAGTGATTTTTGTCCAAATCGCATCCGGAATTCAAACGCTCTGTATAAACAATTCATCCGTAAGTATCTTGCAAACTCCCGTGCAACGTTACCTTTGTGCTGACGATCTGTTGTAGTGAAGTATGTTGTACAGTAAATATTCAGTAAATCTTCGTGCTGAAGTGAGACAAGAGAGTAACATCTAACTGATAGTAGACGCATATTCCTTCTCGTAAAACAACAGAATTGATCATTGTTCCTATTGAGGGCCAAACAAAAAATTGTGACACCTTTAGTATCATTTTGTCTCGTCGTGGAGCGTCAATAATTATGAAAGGCACAAGAAAGCAACTGACAGTTCCAAAATAAACGATTTGCATGGACCATTATTTTAACAAATTATTGTAGGGGGGTCGTTCCGAAAGTACTGCTTCCTGTTTTTATTCATGGAAACTACAGGAGATACAGAAATCACATCAGCCCAGCTAAATAGAGCAATATTTCAGTTACAGACTGCCATTTTTCCAAATGGTTCAAATGGCTCTATGGGACTTAACATCTGAGGTCATCAGTCCCCTAGAGCTTAGAACTACTTAAACCTAACTAACCTAAGGACATGACACACATCCCTGCCCGAGGCAGGATTCGAACCTCCGACCGTAGCGGTCGCGCGGTTCCAGACTGTAGCGCCTAGAACCGCTTGGCCACTCCGGCCGGCGCCATTTTTCCACTTAGTCACCACCATTCGCTATGCGCTTTTGCCAAAGTCGAACCAGAGCCTGTATGCCGCGCATGTAAAAATCGGAGCCAGCTGAGGTTAACCACTTCGTTACAGCTTTGACAACAGCATCCGAGCCTTGAAAATGTTCGCCATGTAGTCCACTTTTCGGAGGCCCAAAGAGATGGAAGTCTGAAGGCGCTATATCGGGAGTGTACTGTAGATTTGGTAAGTCAGTCCGGCTGAATTTTACCATTTACAGTTGTGTGATCGCAAAACTGGTGTGGGGCCTGGCGTTATCATGTTGCAGGTGATAGTTGGTCTTCTGCTCCGGCCTTATCCTGGAAATTCGGGTTTTCAGCTTAGTCAGTGGCGTCTTGTAGCGTGCTGAACTGAAAGTTTCTCCAGCCTCCAAGACATGCAAAAGAACCATACCCCGGCTATCACAGAAGACTGTGCACATCATTTTGCCTGCAGACGGCTGTGTCTTGAACTTATTCTTTGACGGAGAATTCGCATGTCGCCATTCCATGGACTGTCTTTTGGCGGTGGTAAGGGCTTACGGGACCAAACTGCTGAGGTCATCGGTCCCTAAGCTTACACACTACTTAACCTAACTTTAACTAACTTACTCTAAGGACGACAAACACACACCGTGTAAGAGGTCCATGACTAAGGAATTTGTTGCTAGCGCACTCGAGCAGATGTAATTTCGATGGATTGCTCACGCGCTGCCTGCGATATGTAAGCTATATGAGCATCTCAGACCAGAGAGCAGTGTTGGCTGCAGCAGGAACTGTGTGGCAGTAGGAGTAAGTAGTAGCTAGCAGTCGTGTGTATGGAGTTGGCTGGGCCGGTCGTGGGGAGCGATGGCGGTGCCTCAGCAATGTAGTATAAGGTAAAAGCAGTCTCGTACATATGTACTATTGTAATATCAAGTCCCATGTAAATGCTTTTAAAAATCTCTTAATAATAATGTTTCTTATAAAAATTAACTTTTTGACAATCATTCATCTCAATTTAAAGAACTTACTAATTTCTCCAATCCATGGTCATCCCGATTATTGTAAAGAAAAATCAGTTGTTTCCTTTTATACATGAGAAATCTATCGGCCAGCATTGCACTGGGCTGTGTCAGAACAATTTCTTATAGGAGCAGATGTATACGCGTTATCCGGCGACTTTATTGAGGTAAGAATTTCAAATTTATTCAGAACGAATTTTCAGGGCCATAACGCAGCACAGCTGACGTCCAAAATTTACCAGTTTAAATTCACAGTCAATTACTAAAAGATTATAAGTGAGCCACAATTTTATTGAGAGGTTAGTCACAATATTATTGTGAGGTTACGGAATAATAATCTGTTGGTACAGGGTGTTTAAAAAATGACCGGTATATTTGAAACGGCAATAAAAACTAAACGAGCAGCGATAGAAATACACCGTTTGTTGCAATATGCTTGGGACAACAGTAAATTTTCAGGCGGACAAACTGTCGAAATTACAGTAGTTACAATTTACAACAACAAATGGCGCTGCAAGTGATGTGAAAGATGTAGAAGACAACGCAGTCTGTGGGTGCGCCATTCTGTACGTCGTCTTTCTGCTGTAAGCGTGTGCTGTTCACAACGTGCAAGTGTGCTGTAGACAACATGGTTTATTCCTTAGAACAGAGGATTTTTCTGGTGTTGGAATTCCACCGCCTAGAACACAGTGTTGTTGCAACAAGACGAAGTTTTCAACGGTGGTTTAATGTAACCAAAGGACCGAAAAGCGATACAATAAAGGATCTGTTTGAAAAATTTCAATGGACTGGGAACGTGACGGATGAACGTACTGGAAAGGTAGGGCGACCGCGTACGGCAACCACAGAGGGCAACGCGCAGCTAGTGCAGCAGGTGATCCAACAGCGGCCTTGGGTTTCCGTTCACCGTGTTGCAGCTGCGGTCCAAATGACGCCAACGTCCACGTATCGTGTCATGCGCCAGAGTTCACACCTCTATCCATACAAAATTCAAACGCGGCAACCCCTCAGCGCCGCTACCATTGCTGCACGAGAGACATTCGCTAACGATATAGTGCACAGGATTGATGACGGCGATATGCATGTGGGCAGCATTTGGTTTACTGACGAAGCTTATTTTTACCTGGACGGCTTCGTCAATAAACAGAACTGGCGCATATGGGGAACCGAAATGCCCCATGTTGCAGTCCCATCGTCCCTGCATCCTCAAAAAGTACTGGTCTGGGCCGCCATTTCTTCCAAAGGAATCATTGGCCCATTTTTCAGATCCGAAACGATTACTGCATCACGCTATCTGGACATTCTTCGTGAATTTGTGACGGTACAAACTGCCTTAGACGACACTGCGAACACCTCGTGGTTTATGCAAGATGGTGCCCGGCCACATCGCACGGCCGTCTTTAATTTCCTGAATGAATATTTCGATGATCGTGTGATTGCTTTGGGCTATCCGAAACATACAGGAGGCGGCGTGGATTGGCCTCCCTATTCGCCAGACATGAACCCCTGTGACTTCTTTCTGTGGGGACACTTGAAAGACCAGGTGTACCGCCAGAATCCAGAAACAATTGAACAGCTGAAGCAGTACATCTCATCTGCATGTGAAGCCATTCCACCAGACACGTTGTCAAAGGTTTCGGGTAATTTCATTCAGAGACTACGCCATATTATTGCTACGCATGGTGGATATGTGGAAAATATCGTACTATAGAGTTTCCCAGACCGCAGCGCCATCTGTTGTTGAAAATTGTAACTACTGTAATTTCGAAAGTTTGTCTGCCTGAAAATGTACTGTTGTCCCAAGCATATTGCAAGAAACGGTGTATTTCTATCGCTGCTCGTTTAGTTTTTATTGCCGTTTCAAATATACCGGTCATTTTTGAAACACCCTGGTTACGAAATTTATGTGTTGGTAGGATACGTATTTAAACTGTTGGGGAGGTTACACTGAATGTGAATGTTATACATAAATTATTTTTACTGTTGCTAGGTTACACTAAATGTGAATGTTATATAAATATTTTTACTGTTGAGAGGTTACAACCCATGCCCGAGGGAGGCTCGAACCTCCGACGGCGGGAGCCACGTGGACCACAAGACGCCTCAGACCACGCGGCTACCCTGCGCCGTACCTGTCTTTAAGTTTCCGGCTCGTAGTGTGAGACTGCGTCTGATCTCCGGTGATGGTGCTACTCAGATAATTGTCACCGACATCTTCATATTAGTTCAGCAGGTCCCGACAAATTTCCATTCAGTGAGTTTATTGTTCATCTGTAAGCACTCGTGGGGCCCACCTCGCACCGAATTTGCGATAACCGAGATGATCCAGCATTGTTTCCAAGGCGTTATAGCCGACATTCAGCTTTGCACACAATTCTCTGGTCGTTATCCGCCGGTCGGCACGGATGAGTTGATCAAGACGCTCTTCATTGCGAGGGATGACTGCTGTGCAGGGTCGATCCAGCCGTGGCATGTCATGCACACCCTTTTCACCACCTCGAAAATGTCGTACCAATCGCCTCACATTGCTCATGTGTATTGTATCGTCTCCAAATACCTTTAGCAAGCGTCGATAGATTTCAATCGGGACAATTTATTCAGTAGTGAGGAATTCAATGACACATTGCTGTTTTATACGCGCGTCCATATCAGACTCCATTTTGGAATACTCTTCTGCTGGCACCAACTACCGCACAACAGCGGAACCATCTACAAGTGAAAGAGGACGGGTCAAGCACTTGCACTTCACCAACGACATCTGGTGCGGACATCCAAAGTCATCATAAAAAAATAGGAGACATTACTTTCGCAACGACCCTCGTGGTATCGAAACATATACAAATAAATCGTGCAGTCACCATTTAGCAGGTAGGATTCCATTATACACGCTGAGTCACAAATTCCTATTGCGTTCTTTGCACATTCTTTGTCATAGAGTAAGTGAATGTACACTCCTGGAAATGGAAAAAAGAACACATTGACACCGGTGTGTCAGACCCACCATATTTGCTCCGGACACTGCGAGAGGGCTGTACAAGCAATGATCACACGCACGGCACAGCGGACACACCAGGAACCGCGGTGTTGGCCGTCGAATGGCGCTAGCTGCGCAGCATTTGTGCACCGCCGCCGTCAGTGTCAGCCAGTTTGCCGTGGCATACGGAGCTCCATCGCAGTCTTTAACACTGGTAGCATGCCGCGACAGCGTGGACGTGAACCGTATGTGCAGTTGACGGACTTTGAGCGAGGGCGTATAGTGGGCATGCGGGAGGCCGGGTGGACGTACCGCCGAATTGCTCAACACGTGGGGCGTGAGGTCTCCACAGTACATTGATGTTGTCGCCAGTGGTCGGCGGAAGGTGCACGTGCCCGTCGACCTGGGACCGGACCGCAACGACGCACGGATGCACGCCAAGACCGTAGGATCCTACGCAGTGCCGTAGGGGACCGCACCGCCACTTCCCAGCAAATTAGGGACACTGTTGCTCCTGAGGTATCGGCGAGGACCATTCGCAACCGTCTCCATGAAGCTGGGCTACGGTCCCGCACACCGTTAGGCCGTCATCCGCTCACGCCCCAACATCGTGCAGCCCGCCTCCAGTGGTGTCGCGACAGGCGTGAATGGAGGGACGAATGGAGACGTGTCGTCTTCAGCGATGAGAGTCGCTTCTGCCTTGGTGCCAATGATGGTCGTATGCGTGTTTGGCGCCGTGCAGGTGAGCGCCACAATCAGGACTGAATACGACCGAGGCACACAGGGCCAACACCCGGCATCATGGTGTGGGGAGCGATCTCCTACACTGGCCGTACACCACTGGTGATCGTCGAGGGGACACTGAATAGTGCACGGTACATCCAAACCGTCATCGAACCCATCGTTCTACCATTCCTAGACCGGCAAGGGAACTTGCTATTCCAACAGGACAATGCACGTCCGCAATATCCCGTGCCACCCAACGTGCTCTAGAAGGTGTAAGTCAACTACCCTGGCCAGCAAGATCTCCGGATGTGTCCCCCATTGAGCATGTTTGGGACTGGATGAAGCGTCGTCTCACGCGGTCTGCACGTCCAGCACGAACGCTGGTCCAACTGAGGCGCCAGGTGGAAATGGCATGGCAAGCCGTTCCACAGGACTACATCCAGCATCTCTACGATCGTCTCCATGGGAGAATAGCAGCCTGCATTGCTGCGAAAGGTGGATATACACTGTACTAGTGCCGACATTGTGCATGCTCTGTTGCCTGTGTCTATGTGCCTGTGGTTCTGTCAGTGTGATCATGTGATGTATCTGACCCCAGGAATGTGTCAATAAAGTTTCCCCTTCCTGGGACAATGAATTCACGGTGTTCTTATTTCAATTTCCAGGAGTGTAGAACACTGAGAAGAAGAAAAGGGCCGGGATGATAAGACATCTGTTAATACATCACGGAATAACTTCCCAGAGGGAGTTGTAGAGGGTTAAATCTGTAGGGGAAGACAGAGATTGAAATATATGCAGAAGTAATGGAAGGCGTTGGGTGAAAGTGACACTCTGAAAAGACGAGGTTTGACATATCACAGGAAATGGTGGAGGGCGGCATCAAACTATTCAGGAGACTTATGGAAAAAAGTTGCTCAAGGAAGAGAACGCAAGCCACCTCCACTACGACATTGTACAGAAGGAGAATGCGAGATTCTCACATTTACTGCCAATGCTCTTTTCCAAGGACTGTGACTTTTCCACTGAAAGCTCTCTTAGACATTCGTCCCTTTACTTGTCTGCACTGTAAGGGAAATATCGAGCGTTCATCCTACATTTGAAACTCTATCAATCACTCAATAGTACATTGCCACCATCACCTACAGTGGCAACTGCAGTTTCGAGTGGCGTCGTAAATATGGGTCTTACTTCATCATTCTGGTTTGCAGCTCTTGTATTTCTTCCGTGCTTGCAGTTAAAATTATTGGATATAGCTTCCGCCTTTTATGCAAAACACTGTATTTTTATTGTTACCCAAAGATGTTTCACCACTTCTGTGCTATCAGTAGTGTGTTTTGTTTATTAGACAACAATAAAAGTGTATATATTTTAGGTTGTAACTGATCTAACAAAACGAGGCGTAAAGATAGTTATTGTTCGTTTTTGTTCTTACCTTGATTTTACATTATACGGTTTTGCAGGACCATCTGTATGGGGTCCTGCACTGATAGCTTGTCACCTGCAAATCCAAACCTTGTGAATGTTAATTTTATCAGCAAGTTAACCTATCTCTTGAGTTTTTAAAACCGTGACTTTAGTGTGGAAACCATAAAGATGGTCCTGCAAACCCACATAATGTAAAATCAAAGTAAGAACAAAAACGAACAAAAAATATCTTTAGGTCTTAATTTGTTAGATCAGTGACAACCTAAAATTTGTTCACTTTTACTGTTGTCTAATGAACAAAACCTACTAATGATGGCACAGAGGTGCTGAATCATCTTTGGGTAACAATAAAAAGAAGTGTTTTGCATGAAAGGCTGAACCTATACCAAATAATGAGTCCTATTGTCTTTCAGATAGTTGAAAAAAATAACATAAGTTACAATAATCTCGCAGTATAAAATGTTTGTTACTCCCTTAGAATAAAACGTTGGTCACTGTAAAGGGTGGAGAATGGAGAATTGTTAGCAAATGGCCATGTGACCCTCCAGTGCTGACGCAAATTATGATAGTGAAGTGACGTGTATGTATGCATGTTTATTTATGTATGTGTGATGATGCGTTTGATGTTTACAGGAACACATACACACATTATGTATGTGTGTTTACAGGAACAAACTGAAAAATCACTTGAAACTCTGACAGTGAATGTGATTGTAGTAAGGTAGCAAACAGTTATCGTGGCTGACATCTCTTACAGAAATCATCAAATACATCGTTCTTGTGTAAAAGACATTCAGTAAGCAGGCAATGCGTAAAGAAATATTTGCTAGTCAATTGGGAATGTGACTTGGCGCCAAATAATTAAACAAATTATTGTCACTGTAGTATATACTGAAATACTTTTCGTATACTTGATGCGCCAAAGATAACGATTAACGTCGTGTCTTTGAGCACGCGTCCTATACCTAAATCACACTCCACAAGCCACTAAAAGATCAGCCATTGCCTGTTACGCTAGTGAATAATGTGTGTGTCTGCTATTTCAAATTTATAAATACAAACTCATTTCTTATCCTTCCATGTGGCACTGAATTCTGGCGAACTGTTTATGTGTTGCATGACACTTGTAATTTCATCTACTCTCATTGAATAGGACAATGATCAATTCTCTGTCATTGTGGACAACCTTGATTAATTAATGCTCTCACAAACTAAGACTTTGTAATTTATCTTATAAATTCTGTAAATATCAGCGTACAACAATATTTTCTTATGCCATTAGCTAAGTAACTGCACATGCCACCTAAGGCAATCTTTTGTATCATTAGGCTATTCTGGAACCCACTTCGTAATCCTTTGCAATAATATCGTTGGTGTGATAAATAATCGGGTCTCGACTATTATAATATGTTTGTTCTTTTTTGTCTAGATGATCTCCATCAACTTAGCGACTTAACACGTTCAATGTGTCCCTCCCGCGACCCTGATGAAGTTAGTAAAACAATCAACTTCTATTTTTTGGTATGTCTGATGAAAGTTGTTCTTTATATTTTGATATTTGCTAAATTCTATAGATTCGGTTTGTTGCATCTCAGTTATCTGCAAGGGACTTTTTCTCTTATCTCCAAACCCACAGATTAACTTTCGTTATGTGGTTTGCTGTGATAGTGTACATGATATGCCCAACAGTCACTGGCCATGTCAAAGCAGAACAATAATGAATCCTTCTTATTGATCTATCCATAATTAATGTATGGATATGATTTTCTGTCTTATAGTGTGAAATAATATATTGCTGAAAGTGGCTGTATTTACACATGCTGAGGAGTATATATATGACACATAGAAACTATTGCTGCTTTCACAAGTGTGTGTGTGTGTGTGTGTGTGTGTGTGAAACAGCAATAGTTTGTAGGTGTCAGTCACTATATTAAAAACAAAGCTCCCCTCATCTGACAAATCCAGACAAAGCTATCCGTTATGCACTTCTCATACTTATGATGTCTTGATATTCCTTTTCTCCTGCAATGATTAAGTGTCAGATTTTACAGTCTTGATTTTTCTTTTCTCCTGCGTTGATTAACTGTCAAATTTTACAGTCTTCAACCGCCTTTCTTGATTTTTTTTCTTGATATCTTTTCGCCTGAAATCTTGTCTTATATCTCCTCTGCTTGGTTGATAACATTAAGACCTGTATCTCTTCTTAAAACTCTGCTTGTCTTTGCATGGTCTAACTGCCTTGTTCTAGCCATTACGATAATACCCTGTTCTACACATAATCTTATGATTTTCGTCACAAAGAAACTCCCTAACTTTCCTCAAATGAGTACTCTTTCTCATTGATTAAACGACTTGTCCTATCTGTTCGTCATTAGGATACCAGGCACTATCATCGACTGACTCCTAACATCTTCGATTCTTCCTTAACAAAATTTTGCACAGATAAAAGTTTTCCTACTAGACGAAAGCGATTTCTATACATATAAACTGCATACATTCCACAGTTTGTTATAATATCTAAAATACTTCGTATTTAATTTGCACTTAAATACAAAATAACGAAAAAACTTGAGGTACAACTTATCTACCATTATCATTATATACTTATTTAACCACTGAAAATGCATTGTGTTATGTGGTGGAGGAAATGTCCATTCCGGTGTCACCTCAGAACAAGGAAAGAAGCAATCAGCGGGCATTTGCAGTAAAGACAGGAACATAAAGCAAACAGAAAATAATACATTCCCAATTGACTAGCAAATATTTCTTTACGCATTGCCCTGCTTACTGAATGTCTTTTACACAGGAACGATGTATTTGATGATTTCTGTAAGAGATGTCAGCCACGATAACTGTTTGCTACCTTACTATAATCACATTCACTGTCAGAGTTTCAAGTGATTTTTCAGTTTGTTCCTGTAAACATCAAACGCATCATCGAGTATTCGAACCTATTGATTTTTGAGGCATTTCATTTAATTTGGATTTGCTTGTAACGTTTGTAAAATTGTGTAATTCTCTTTGCGTGGTTGTCTCAACACAGGATGTTTATCTTCGTTTTATTATGATTCAGAACAGAAGGCTTTGTTTCGGTTCCGATATTATCGCTAATTGTAGGTACTTTTTCTTTAGTTGCTCAAGCACAGCTCTCTCTAACACAAATAGTCAGTCTCATGACATACTGCAGCTATTGTTTTTTTTCCTGAAGTAAGACGACATTAACATTTACTGTGGTACAGAGGCTGTTTCTTGTCATATTTGTTCTTTTATTCCGTTATTGCGGTTAGTTAAACATTACGAAGCTTGCTATTCGTTGTGTTACTAAAGAATGTCATTCAACTTGGAACGATGAATAACTTCCAAATCATATGATTCCCGTACTTTTTCTGACAGGTTTCAGATAGATTATATAATGGTAAGACAGAGATTTAGGAACCAGGTTTTAAATGGTAAGACATTTCCTGGGGCAGATGTAGATTCTGACCACAATCTATTGGTTATGAACTGCAGATTGAAACTGAAGAAACTGCGAAAAGGTGGGAATTTAAGGAGATGGGACCTGGATAAACTGAAAGAACCAGAGGTTGTAGAGAGTTTCAGGGAGAGCATTAGGGAACAATTGACAGGAATGGGGGAAAGAAATACAGTAGAAGAAGAATGGGTAGCTCTGAGGGATGAAGTGGTGAAGGCAGCAGACGATCAAGTAGGTAAAAAGACGCGGGCTAATAGAAATCCTTGGGTAACAGAAGAAATATTGAATTTAATTGATGAAAGGAGGAAATATAAAAATGCAGTAAATGAAGCAGGCAAAAAGGAATACAAACGTCTCAAAAATGAAATCGACAGGAAGTGCAGAATGGCTAAGCAGGGATGGCTAGAGGACAAATGTAAGGATGTAGAGGCTTGTCTCACTAGGGGTAAGATAGATACTGCCTACAGGAAAATTAAAGAGACCTTTGGAGAGAAGAGAACCACTTGTATGAATATCAAGAGCTCAGATGGCAACCCAGTTCTAAGCAAAGAAGGGAAAGCAGAAAGGTGGAAGGAGTATATAGAGGGTTTATACAAGGGCGATGTACTTGAGGACAATATTATGGAAATGGAAGAGGATGTAGATGAAGATGAAATGGGAGATAAGATACTGCGTGAAGAGTTTGACAGAGCACTGAAAGACCTGAGTCAAAACAAGGCCCCGGGAGTAGACAACATTCCATTAGAACTACTGATGGCCTCGGGAGAGCCAGTCATGACAAAACTCTACCATCTGGTGAGCACGATGTATGAGACAGGCGAAATACCCTCAGACTTTAAGAAGAATATAATAATTCCAATCCCAAAGAAAGCAGGTGTTGACAGATCTGAAAGTTACCGAACTATCAGTTTAATAAGTCACAGCTGCAAAATACTAACGCGAATTCTTTACAGACGAATGGAAAAAGTGGTAGAAGCTGACCTCGGGGAAGATCAGTTCGGATTCCGTAGAAATGTTGGAACACGTGAGGCAATACTGACCTTACGACTTATCTTGGAAGAAAGATTAAGAAAAGGCAAACCTACGTTTCTAGCATTTGTAGACTTAGAGAAAGCTTTTGACAATGTTGACTGGAATACTCTCTTTCAAATTCTGAAGGTGGCAGGGGTAAAATACAGGGAGCGAAAGGCTATTTACAATTTGTACAGAAACCAGATGGCAGTTATAAGAGTCGAGGGGCATGAAAGGGAAGCAGTGGTTGGGAAAGGAGTAGACAGGGTTGCAGCCTCTCCCCGATGTTATTCAATCTGTATATTGAGCAAGCAGTAAAGGAAACAAAAGAAAAATTCGGAGTAGGTATTAAAATTCATGGAGAAGAAGTAAAAACTTTGAGCTTCGCCGATGACATTGTAATTCTGTCAGAGACAGCAAAGGACTTGGAAGAGCAGTTGAACGGAATGGACAGTGTCTTGAAAGGAGGATATAAGATGAACATCAACAAAAGCAAAACGAGGATACTGGAATGTAGTCAAATTAAGTCGGGTGATGGTGAGAGAATTAGATTAGGAAATGAGACACTTAAAGTAGTAAAGGAGTTTTGCTATTTAGGGAGTAAAATAACCGATGATGGTCGAAGTAGAGAGGATATAAAATGTAGACTGGCAATGGCAAGGAAAGCGTTTCTCAAGAAGAGAAATTTGTTAACATCGAATATAGATTTAGGTGTCAGGAAGTCGCTTCTGAAAGTATTTGTATGGAGTGTAGCCATGTATGGAAGTGAGACATGGACGATAACTAGTTTGGACAAGAAGAGAATAGAAGCTTTCGAAATGTGGTGCTACAGAAGAATGCTGAAGATAAGGTGGGTAGATCACGTAACTAATGAGGGGGTATTGAATAGGATTGGGGAGAAGAGAAGTTTGTGGCACAACTTGACTAGAAGAAGGGATCGGTTGGTAGGACATGTTCTGAGGCATCGAGGGATCACAAATTAACATTGGAGGGCAGCGTGGAGGGTAAAAATCGTAGAGGGAGACCAAGAGATCAATACACTAAGCAGATTCAGAAGGATGTAGGTTGCAGTAGGTACTGGGAGATGAAGAAGCTTGCACAGGATAGAGTAGCATGGAGAGCTGCATCAAACCAGTCTCAGGACTGAAGACCACAACAACAACAACACTTTTTCTTGTGCCTTCAAACACTTGCTGACCGACAAAACGGACGACTGCTTACAGTTTTATCTTATCTATAGTATTTGTTTCTTTCTTCCATTCGGCGTGGAAAGCAATTCTTACAGTACGTTGCTATGGAGTCCGTGTTCTTGCTAGCTAAGTAGTTTGTCCTCTGGATTAGTTTCACATTAGAAATACGTTGGTGCCTAAATAGTTTTTGCTTTCTCCGTATGCATTCTGTGTACTTTGAGTAGCAAAAGTGAGACGTGTTATTAGTTTAGCATCGAATCAATAGTTCAAGGAACGTTTAATGCAGTCTTTCTCCGAATTTTATTTTCTGTTTTTATTTCAGTGATGGAGACACTTCTGTGAACTTTGCGCTCTGCTGTGGTCCATTAATACGTTCCAGTGCAGTCCGGAGGAAAAGTATCTGCCCAAGTGGCGTTAGTCTTTGCATCTCTCGATTAGGCTCTATTAGGTAGCCATTTTTCGGATGCCATCTATGCCAAGTGATGTTACCTCCACTCCGTAGGTTCTGATCGCATTCAATGGATGCTGTATCTATAGGGTGAAGATAGCATAACAGGTGTACGCAAATGACCTCACTCTAAATTATAAAAAAAAGGTGGGATTAGTGCAGCTGGCGTACTCAGCGAATAACAAAGAGCCATCTGAGCCAGGATTAACAGAGATATAATTATTTTGTGACGAACTATGACCTAGTTGTGTATTTCGGCGAAATCCATGGCTGCATACGGAGGATAAAATCATAATTTCGGTGATTTGGGAAAGATGCAGTACAATCAACAAACCGACATTAATGAACCAACACTTTCCATGTCTGTATGGAATAGAAATTGTACATTTAAATTAACGGATATGTATTATGTACACTAAATCATACAGCTAGCCATTACTGAAAATAATGCGAGACAAAACTCTTCCGTGACACCTTGCCTTTTATTGATAGTTTAACTTGTTCTAACTACCTTTCATGAAGTAGCTACCCTGTGTATCAATGGAAGATGGAGGTGACAAATTCGTACAGATAATGAATACAATATTCCTAAACAAACTAGAAAGGTACTCAAGGTCGGCGTAAGGAGCACCAAAGAAAATATGTTACAAATCTCTCAATCATCATATATAAGGCAGAGATTCATGTCTGTACAAACGCGCTGTCTACATATATGTACGCATCTGGTACATGGAAGTAAGCTTCGTAGGCGAAGGCAGATTACGGGAGTCCTTCGCAAAGTTCCATCAATGTTTTATCCTAAATAGCTTTCGGTCGGCATATACCCCCATATAAATTGTTCGCCAAGTGTGGACAAATTTCCAGGTCATGATTTTATCTATAATCATTGGACACATGGGTTACACCTCATCACACACACTTATCTACCCACTCTAAGAACTATAAAACTAAACTGAGCTTCTCAGCGTTAAATGAAGTGTGTAATTGTGAAGCGAATGTGGTATTGTAAACTAAGCTGAAATATGTGCCACAGGTGGAGGTCCACGTTTACCCTATCTATGGTGCTGTAATGTGGTTTCCGAGTGCCTTACACAATCTTGAATACACATCGTAGTGGATGGTGTTCACGCAGCTGCATGTGGTTCAGCAGTTACAAATAATGTTTCCTGTGGCTGCAAGTGTAGTTATATACTGCTTTAGATGATCCATTTTTGGACTACTAGTCCAGTCCTCACATTCGCCTCAAGTACACGTCGAATCGATGTTGTATATTATTTGTCTGAGTACCATTTTTCTGAATGAAGTCTGGCTGTCAACAAAATGAGACGTGTGCTAGACCCACGTCTACAGCACCACATAAAATGGCCAGCAGTGTGGTGACATCGTGTGTGGTGCTTCGGACGGGGGGCTTGCGTGTTTGCCATTCGGTTGTCAGCTAGCACTGGCGTGAAAGAATAATGCCTAACATCGATTAGATGTGTATTTAAAGTATGCCTGAAGACAGGGCAAGGAGTTTTGAAATCGATAGTGTAATGAGGGTATGAGTTATAAAACCATGCTTGGGCCCAGAGGCTGTTTTATGTATAAACGCTATCTTTGACTAATTTTCGGAATGCGAAGCGTCTATTATTGATTGCTACTAAGGGCAGGAAACTGAACTTCTTGGAAAGTACGTTTGTCAACTATCGTAATTACAGTAACACACTTAAAAAACTAGACAATATTTGGCGAAAAACAAAAGATTTATTTTTTGTTTGTAAACGAGCCAAAGGTTGTTAATGAAAACTCAAAACTGAACAAAACTCAACTCGAACACAAGAACAGCTAAATAAACTAAACAAATAACTTGAAGGTAACAAAAAAATCGGAACATACAAGAACTATTGGAACAAATAAATCTGTTTGTCAGTTGGTAGAAGCAGCAACCGAAACATGGCTGGTGAGATCCGCGGCTGCCGCTTCTCCACATCTTCATTTGGTGTTTCCTTACCAGCTGCGTCCACCTACGCAAACATGATTGCTATAGTTGCGACAAAAACATTCTTTATCTAGAACTTACATTAAAAAAATGAGAGTGACGAACAAAGAGTTAATAGGAACTACCATTCTCATTATTACGTGTGTGGTGCAAAAACGAGAAAAAAGAAAATGAAGCTTTAACGACATTCATAGTAGCTGAGAGCTAATAAATAAAGACACTTTTACATGGCCTCTCAGGCCTGTTACAAATTATAAACTTGTAAAAATGGTTCAAGTGGCTCTGAGCACTATGTAACTTAACTTCTAAGGTCAGCAGTCCCCTAGAACTTAGAACTTCTTAAACCTAACTAACCTAAGGAGATCACACACATCAATGCCAGGCAGGATTCGAACCAGCGACTGTAGCGATAAACTTGTAAGCTGCGGTATTTAGCAAACGATGTTGAGGTAGAGTGGATGCCTTCAGAGGCACCTAACTGTTACAGAGCAGTGGACAAAATATAACATCCAGTTGGTTGGTTGGTTTGAGAATTAAAGGGACCAAACTGCATAGGTCATCGGTCCCTTGTTTCATAAACACACAGAGCACAGTAAAACCATCCATTAGTCATTCGAAGCACTAAAATAAAAATTCCGGGGGACGAAAAGCCCCATGGTCAATGGTAATACAACACGAAAAACGGAGCACAGCAACAAAAACAACATAGAGAACAAAGGCAGAAGGAATTAAAACTGCACAGCAGAGGACTGTGGCTGGCTGATCACGAAAATAATAGGATGAGCCAGCCACTCTGCAACACGTTAAAACCTCCAGCCTAAACGATTAGGGTGGAGTCGAATTACAACACAAAACAAAGTAAAAGATACAGCACAAAAGAGGGTGATGTAATAAAATTAAATGGACCTATAAAAGCCGCTTGCGCGAATAAAACTTAAAACCCGATCTGCCAGAGAGACATTGTCACCTAAAAGAGATGATAAATCACCTTGGAGATTAAATGCAAGCCTGAGAGCGGTTAAAAGAGGACATTCCAACAACAGATGGGCCACCGTCATGGTTGCACCACAGCGACAATGAGGGGGGTCCTCTCGACACAGCAGATGACCATGCGTCAGCCAAGAGTGACCAATGCGGAGCCTACAGAGAATAACAGAATCCCTGCGAGAGGCCCGCATGAAGGAACCCCAGACGGTCGTGGTCTCCTTTACACGCCGCAGCTTGTTGGGTACAGACAGAGTGCGCCATTCGTCTGCCCACATCCCAAAGACCCGACGGCGTAACACCGACCGGAGATCAGTTGCCGGGAGGCCGATCTCCAACGGCAGTTTGCGGGTGGCTTCTTCAGCTAACTTGTCGGCGTGTTCGTTTCCCGCTATCCCAACGTGTCCCGGGGTCCATATGAACACCACTGAACGTCCACGCTGTGCAAGAGCATGAACGGACTCCTGGATGGCAACAACAATGGGATGGCGTGGGTCGCGCGTCTAAGTGCGGATAAGAGACGCTCAGTCATGTTCACCGCAAATAAGGCCAGACGGTAAATCAATAACAGACAGATACAGTAGACCAACTAGGTCAGATACCTACGTGTCTTATTAGACAATAAACTTATATTCAAGCTACACATACCAGCAAAGAAAGAGAAGATGATCAGACTAATTCGTCCCCTACATCCATAAATAGGAAGCGAAAAACTTGAATATCAATACAAAAATAAGACCTTATATGGCACTCACGATAAAGGACATGACATACAGAAGTTTCTATTGGGGCACAATATACTAGACAAATATAAAAACTCTTCAAGCCATATGAAAGAGATGCTTGTGACTCATTTTCAAAGAACCCAAATAGTCCTGAACCAGAGGCCTGCATAATGAACTTAAGGAAGTCATGATAGGCGAGTTGGTTGAACAAAATAGCTCAAAACAGCTTGAGAAAGTTGTAAATATTAGACCAGCCCCACAACATTTAGAATATACGAGCACAGTCAGTCGCCAAAGATGGCCTCGCATGAGAGTCCACGAGCAATGATAAAAGTATAACAAAATCCAGTAAAGGAGCACAATGTAAATCCTTCCTTGAAGATCAGTCTGATGTGGGTGTTGTTACTGTTACGGGTTTCTGTGTTCTGAATTTGATGACGTTAATCTAAAACGGATAGCTCAACTTTTTCCGAAGATTCTTGTAACTGGGAATTACCCAACTCGATAGTGTACTCCTACTCAATGAAGAACTATGTGTCAGTTACAGGCATTATGTGATTTCAGCTCTTACGAGTCCTCCAAAATTACCCATTTCCTCTCATTCCCTCAGAGCACATCTACTTATTGAATGCACTTTGTGCATTCTGGACACCCAACGTCGTTTAAAATAGATACGGAAATATGTAGTATTGTGCTGGATTTCTGCGTATGAGGGCTTCTGTTGCAATGAAATTATGGACGTGGAATCCCAGAAAGAAGCACACTGCCTGCCGCGGCATAGTGTGAAGTGTCACTGTATGCAACTGCCTCGCTCCTGAGCTATAGAGCCCCGTGTCACTGGCAGGACTAGTTGGGCGTGGCTGGTGAAGCCTAATACCTGGATGAGGCGTGCCTCATTCCAGCCAGCGAGGCGAGGTGAGGTCCTCGTTTGCGTCCTGATTGGGCATTTTCCTCTGATACACGTATTCCTGCTCAAATGAGTTAATTTGGTCAGTGGGTGGGGTTTGTTGTCTGTTGGATATTTCCAACTGCTGAAAGCAAGAGGAAATTTCTCAGCAGGTGAATTAATTATGAACAAGAAAATAGGAATGCGGCCGAAGAACTTAGTGAACGTAATACCGTAGCCAAATAGACATGAATCACACACCCACGTGATAGTAGGATAATAGGCTACTAGCTATGAAGATCATTAGGAGGTGGAAATTATAAAAGTTGAGATAGAAAAAATTATTCAGTGGATGAAAGAAGACAAAAATGTAATTGTGATGCAAGGCAGGATTTCGATAATAGGACAAGGATGAGAAGGAAATATAGTAGAACACCATGAGCTATGTGAAAGCAATTATAGAGAAAGTAGCGTGGCAAAAAAATTACATAGAAAACAGTTGAATTTGGGTCTTTTAAAAAAGAGAAAGGATGTTGTGTATGTTTTAGAAACCTGGAGATACCAGAAGACTTGAGAAGGGTATCGATTGTTTTAAAGCTAACTTTAGGCAACCACCGACTCAGAAAGGGAAATGTAGTGCAAAAGAACGGTTGGTTTCGAGAGATGAGATAATGAGAGCAGCGTAGGATCAAATGGAGGAAACGACACAGAGCCCACAACAAATGTTTTGACAACTCGTCAGCAATGAACTTTATTCACGAAAGAAGAAAATAACTAAATACTGAAGATTAAACCAGCAGATGTGAATACACAAGTCTAAAAATAATGGAGAAGAAACTTCTTGACTGTGGGAATGTTACATGCCCCACACAGGAAAATTTAAGAAAACTTCAGAGAAAACTGAATTCACATGAATGAATACCTAGGGTTCAGATTGCAAGACAGTATGAAGCAAGGAAGGATAGACTGAAACTGGGATTCAATGTATAGATAGGTTCAACAAAGGGTACCAGTTCGAAATATTATCGAAAGCTAAGAAGGGACACGTTGTACTTTTAAAGAAATTTCACAGAGCACTGAAGGACATATGTCGAAGAAGGTCACCTGGGGTGCATCGTTCTTTTGTATTAGAGTGTGTTATAGGATTGTAACATACTGAATCCTTCGTTTACTCCTTTATGTAAACGAGACAGACGACTACATTTTTCAGTCGTGGAAAATAACCAGATTGTAAGAGGTTTGCGAAAATTATTGTCCGGCAGAGTGGCTGTTCCTGCAATACAGACGGTCTGAGATGTGTTTGTCTGTTCCTCGCTCCAAACTGAGTGTCCATTTATTCCTACAAACTGGTCATTGTACAAATAATACTAACTTACCTCAGAGGGGTTCTCTTGCGGCGGTTCAACGATTTCCGCTTTTGGTTTTTTGGAATATTCTCGGTGATCACAGCCGGTTTACAGGCGTCGTCCGGAAACGGTGGAATTTCTTCCAGCACATCTGCCACGTTGAAGCGCCCAATGACACGGACCTGTGGGTGGTTTCACTTCATTATCACTGACTCAGCTGTAAAGGCATTTGTTTAACACACGGAGATCCTCGGACACTGACTTAACGTTCTTAAACGGATTATATATTAAATATGCATTCGTATGTGTAGGTTGAAATAATGGTGAAGAACAGTGCTAAAGACTTACCTCAGTACGGGCCTCCTGCGGCGCATGGAGCAATTGTGTGTCTCGTTTCTGCGGTAAAATTTCAGGTTGAGCACTCATTTTGAAAGTGTCGTCCTCAAAACGTGGAATCTCTGCAGCTACCTCTTTCTCGCCGAAGTCCCAAGTAAAATTGAGCTGTGGGAGGTTTACGTTTATCATTAGTGACTCAGCTAGAATAGCATATGCCTGAAGCATAGAAATCTTTAGACATCTGTCTCAGCAGTCTTAAATGGATTACATATTAAGTAACCAAGCCTTCACTGTAGACTGAAATGAACGTGAAATACAGTGCGTTTAATGTACGTTAAAATTGTGAAGATATGGGCGGGTTAGAAAAAAAGAAGCAGATCATTGCCCATACAGTGAGTAGGGTGCGTGATGATATAAAATGATTAGACCATGACAAGAGTGAAACCAAGCAAGGCTATGAAGATCTAAAAACATGACGCACGGTTTGTGAGCCGTATAACATGTAACCTTCTTGATGGTTTTTGGTTACTACTTGTGAATTTACAGCAACTACACCGGTAGATTTAAATAAAGGAAGGCTCCTAACGGAAACATAAATATGTTTTGACATTGCTCATCTTTATCTTTTGCCAAGATTAAATGTGAAGCTTAATTAACAAGTAGAGTTATTAACTATATGTATGTCAGTGCCCTAATACATTTTTTTACAATAAAAGTAATTAGTAGCATATTGTAAGCTGTCCAACTTTATTATAAGAAAATGTATAATTTCCCTAAACTTATTATTATCGTATTTTTTGATCAATTTACACCGATTGTACTAGAGCCGCGTCTCCGTATGTATATTGTTCTTCATGTTCATGTTGTTCAGTTTCATAGCCTAGCTTTTCTTTCCACAGTAATATTCTTGCGTGCGACCTTAGATTTCCCTTAGGGTCTTGTAACCAGTTGAGGATAATATTACTGGTCTGCAGTAGAGTGAATCCATCTCATTGTTCTTTCTTGTAAATCTGAGTGATGACTTGAAAGCATCTATGGAGCTTTAGCGGCCATCAGTAATACACTGGAGCGCCAAAGAAACTGGTATAGGCATGCGTATTCAAATACAGAGATAAGCAAACAGGGAGACCACGGCGCTGCGGTCCGCAACGGCTGTATAAGACAGTAAGTGTCTGGCGCAGTTGTTAGATCGGTTACTGCTGCTGCAATAGCAGATTATCAAGATTCAAGTGAGTTTCAACGTGGTCCTATAGCCGGCACACCAGTGATGGGATACAGCATCTCCGAGGTAGCGACGTAGTGGGGATTTTTTTGTATGGCCAATTCACTCGTGAAAATCAGGAGCCTGGTAAAATATCAGATCCCTAGGATGGGGTAATTAAACAGACTATATATTCAATAGGCAGCCGTAATTGTAACTGTTAAAAAATTTGAATGCGGTGCTGTTGATGTATTCTGGAAGTTAAGGTGTCGGATAAGGTAGAGAAATATGAGGTACGAGAGTGAAAATGCCAGGAAAGACGTTTATGGAACACACTTAGTAAATTAAGTCTAGTTTGGTGCGACCAACGCTAAGGCATCGACTAACTGTTAACCGAGCACTTCAAAAGTGAAACTCTGAAAGTATGCAAAGCTTGAATAGAAGAAGTGGATTATTATCGATGTTGTGTGAAGTATGACATGATTGAACAATGAAGAATAACGAAAGCAGTCAAGAAACTTGTGATGTAAAAACGCGATGAACTGTCAACGGTCCATTTCGGCTGCATTTTTTGCTGTGTTTTTGTCTTGTATATTACTTACAACACTACAGCAATTAAATCTGAAGTGAGAGTACGTAATATAAAGTCATCTTTCCTCTTCTTTTTAAACTGATGGCATGCGCTTGTAACAGTTTATGGAAGTGCTTAGTTTTATGCACAGGTATTCAAACTAACACTCCCTATCGCCGTATCTTGTCTACTGGAGACTGAGGTATCACGTCGAAAGCCCTTGTTGGATTTTGGAGCACTGAGTACACTATTAACTTTCGTTTTCACATGGTGGAAGTCGAGCGCCGAAGAACAGTATTGTGTGTCAAACGAGTGATATATTCTGAACCCCCTGCAGCCTTACAAAGAAAATTTAGTGCACGAGTTCTATAACTGTTTTTCACCTTAGATTTACCTTAGGTTCTTCTAACCAGTGCACTGTACTACACTCCTGGAAATGGAAAAAGAACACATTGACACCGGTGTGTCAGACCCACCATACTTGCTCCGGACACTGCGAGAGGGCTGTACAAGCAATGATCACACGCACGGCACAGCGGACACACCAGGAACCGCGGTGTTGGCCGTCGAATGGCGCTAGCTGCGCAGCATTTGTGCACCGCCGCCGTCAGTGTCAGCCAGTTTGCCGTGGCATACGGAGCTCCATCGCAGTCTTTAACACTGGTAGCATGCCGCGACAGCGTGGACGTGAACCGTATGTGCAGTTGACGGACTTTGAGCGAGGGCGTATAGTGGGCATGCGGGAGGCCGGGTGGACGTACCGCCGAATTGCTCAACACGTGGGGCGTGAGGTCTCCACAGTACATCGATGTTGTCGCCAGTGGTCGGCGGAAGGTGCACGTGCCCGTCGACCTGGGACCGGACCGCAGCGACGCACGGATGCACGCCAAGACCGTAGGATCCTACGCAGTGCCGTAGGGGACCGCACCGCCACTTCCCAGCAAATTAGGGACACTGTTGCTCCTGGGGTATCGGCAAGGACCATTCGCAACCGTCTCCATGAAGCTGGGCTACGGTCCCGCACACCGTTAGGCCGTCTTCCGCTCACGCCCCAACATCGTGCAGCCCGCCTCCAGTGGTGTCGCGACAGGCGTGAATGGAGGGACGAATGGAGACGTGTCGTCTTCAGCGATGAGAGTCGCTTCTGCCTTGGTGCCAATGATGGTCGTATGCGTGTTTGGCGCCGTGCAGGTGAGCGCCACAATCAGGACTGCATACGACCGAGGCACACAGGGCCAACACCCGGCATCATGGTGTGGGGAGCGATCTCCTACACTGGCCGTACACCACTGGTGATCGTCGAGGGGACACTGAATAGTGCACGGTACATCCAAACCGTCATCGAACCCATCGTTCTACCATTCCTAGACCGGCAAGGGAACTTGCTGTTCCAACAGGACAATGCACGTCCGCATGTATCCCGTGCCACCCAACGTGCTCTAGAAGGTGTAAGTCAACTACCCTGGCCAGCAAGATCTCCGGATCTGTCCCCCATTGAGCATGTTTGGGACTGGATGAAGCGTCGTCTCACGCGGTCTGCACGTCCAGCACGAACGCTGGTCCAACTGAGGCGCCAGGTGGAAATGGCATGGCAAGCCGTTCCACAGGACTACATCCAGCATCTCTACGATCGTCTCCATGGGAGAATAGCAGCCTGCATTGCTGCGAAAGGTGGATATACACTGTACTAGTGCCGACATTGTGCACGCTCTGTTGCCTGTGTCTATGTGCCTGTGGTTCAGTCAGTGTGATCATGTGATGTATCTGACCCCAGGAATGTGTCAATAAAGTTTCCCCTTCCTGGGACAATGAATTCACGGTGTTCTTATTTCAATTTCCAGGAGTGTATTACTGGATTGTAATAAAATGCATTTCTTATTTAGTCCTTCATGCACAATTGAAAGAGTTATCCGACAGAGTAACAGATTCTGGAAAGCATACAATTTGCTATTTCATTTGGTCATTCTTCGTGTTTGCTTCACATGGTTGTACTGCTATTGACTTACCTCTGCACAGCCGTCCTTCAGCGTATAGTCCACACTGTCCTCCACATTCTCGATGCGACTGGCTGACTCTGGGGTCCACTGGCAGCGAAATATCTCAAAGACAGAAGGCACTTGTGTCACCCTCCTCTTTCTCAAGCGGCCATAAACCTGAAAGAGGAGGTTGCATATTTCTAAAGATTGCCAATACTCTAGACACTTGACTTACGTACAGTGCTGGAACAAATTTTATATAACTTAAGCAGTCCCTAACTGTAGCGTTTAAAGACTGTGAAGTATGGTGCTACAGATGGCGATTATAAATGAAGACATCAAATAAGGCAGAGAACTGAGAGCTAAAAGAATGAAAAAGTGTTGTAAGGATTTTATAGAAAACTCTAAACTCAATTACGACACGTTAATGTGGCTATAGCTCAAAAAATGTTCAAATGGCTGTTAAATCTTATGGGACTTAACTGCTAAGGTCATCAGTCCCTAAGCTTACACACTACTTAACCTAAGTTATCCTAAGAACAAACACACACACGCATGCCCGAGGGAGGACTTGAACCTCCGCCGGGACCAGCCGCACAGTCCACGACTGCAGCGCCTAAGACCGCACGGCTTACCCCGCGCGGCGGCTACAGCTAAGGCATCCTGTAATAGTTAACCTGGCACTTGAAAGGTAAAAATTGTATGTATACAGAATGCTTAGAGCAATTGGAGCAAATGTGGATAGATAAATGCAATAAACACGTATGAAGGCCAGAAAACGCTGGACCGAGACTCAAGTACGAGACCTTTGCCTCTCTGTGAGCTATTGGCGGAAGAACAGTTGTGAGGACAGGTTGTGTGTCGTACTTAGTGTAGTCGATAGAGCACGTGTCCGCGAAGGGAAAATTCATTCTGTGGCCATTGTCCCACTGTGATCTCTATCCTACTGACGAATGAGATGAATCTGAAGACTCGTTAAGAACATAAACATTTACAGCCACTCTAGGTTGCAGAAAAATCCTGCTACATCAAATATCATTTAAGCAACACACATATGTCTACACTAAACGCATATCCTTATTGATGGTGTCATAAAAATAATGCCTTGTCATATAGCTCTGGTTAAGGTCATGATGTCACAAATGGCGAAACCAGTGACCCTCCTCACACATGAAAGCTGGGAAGAGTACTGACGACGCTAATAATTGTAGACGTATTACAGTCTGCTGTGGCCTACTTTATTACCGCGTAGTCTGCAAGGTGTGACATGTCTGGGTTACAACTACTAGGGGAAATGAACTTATGCATTAAAAGAAATATGTTGGTGTTGTTGTGGTCATCAGTCCTGAGACTGGTTTGATGCAGCTCTCCATGCTCCTCTATCCTGTGCAAGCTTCTTCATCTCCCAGTAACTATTGCAACCTACATCCTTCTGAATCTGCTTGGCGTATTCATCTCTTGGTCTCCCTCTCCGATTTTTAGCCTCCACGCTGCCCTCCAATACTAAATTGGTGATCCCTTGATGCCTCAGAACATGTCCTACCAACTGATACCTTCTTCTAGTCAAGTTGAGCCACAAATTTCTCTTCTCCCCAGTTATATTCGATACCTCCTCATTAGTTGTGTGATCTACCCATCTAATCTTCAGCATTCTTCTGTAGCACCACATTTCGAAAGATTCTATTCTCTTCTTGTCTAAACTTTTATCGTTTATGTTTCATTTCTATGCATGGCTACACTACATACAAATACTTTCAGAAATGACTTCCTGACACTTAAACCTATACTCGATGTTAACAATTTCCTCTTATTCAGAAACGCTTTCCTTGCCATTGCCAGTCTACATTTTGTATCCTCTCTACTTCGACCATCATCAGTTATTTTGCTCCCCAAATAGCAAAACTCCTTTACTACTTTAAGTATCCCATTTCCCAATCTAATTCCCTCAGCATCACCCGAGTTAATTCGACTACATTCCATTATCCTCGTTTTGCTATTGTTGATGTTCATCTTATATCCTCCTTTCAAGATACTGTCCATTCCGTTCAACTGCTCTTCCAAGTCCTTTGCTGTCTCTGACAGAATTACAATGTCATCGGCGAAGCTCAAAGTTTTTATTTCTTCTCCATGGATTTTAATACCTGCTCCGAATTTTCCTTTTGTTTCCTTTACTGCTTGCTCAATATACAGATTGAATAACATCGGGGAGAGGTTACAACCCTGTCTCACTCCCTTCCCAACCACTGCTTCCCTTTCATGTCCCTCGACTCTTATAACTGCGATCTGGTTTCTGTACAAATTGTAAATAGCCTTTCACTTCCTGTATTTTACCCCTGCCACCTTCAGAATTTGAAAGAGAGTATTCCAGTCAACATTGTCAAAAGTTTTCTCTAAGTCTACAAATGCTAGAAACGTAGGTTTGCCTTTCCTTAGTACTTCTTCTAAAGTTTTCCTAAATAACTGAACCATTAATCAATTGCTACCCCTTAATATTCTCAAAAGGAACGGTGTTTAATCATACTAGACATGTTTTGACGGTTTGACCCACATATCCGTCACAATATTGGCTGAATGTAATTTTCGGTTGCCTTCATACGTACCTTGTTTTACTGTTTATTAAAGACAGCATGCTGCTATCCGCAGCGCTAAACTGATTGGTACATTATGTATATAAATTGCCTCCTAGTACAACGAACGTAAGTCCATGGTCGTCTTTCCTCAAACCATTAATGTCCACATGACCGTCTGAAGGAAACTAATGCAATACGCAGACACCGTATAAACGCAGATTGTGTAAATGATTATTATATTTGGGTCGATGAGCTTAAATGACGTTTCTAATAATTTTTCTCTGCCTCTGCGTGAACAAAAATATGCGAACATAGAAAATATGGACATTTGGAAGTTTTAGTCGGTCCGGTATGCGTACATGTATAGCCCTAATGATTAGGTCGGCCACTCGCGATAAGCGATAAATCTGGGATCGAGCGTCGTTATGTTACGGTTTTTCATGTGTCACAAATAAAATCTAGAGGTGACGGCTAACGGTATTCGAAATTTGAGAATCTAGTTCTCAATGTTAACGTTCTGTCTTCTTCAGTTTAGTTTACTAGCTTGCTTACAACGATTAGCGTTGTTAGCTTTCGTAACCAATTATATAAAACGGTGCGGTGAGTGTGCACTATAGGAGGAACTGTAGTTTGATGATGGCTTGTTTATGACAGCAAGTAGTTAAGACAGGTTTACCAAGTCTAGAAGCTGATACAGTGCGAGTCAGTATGGCGTTATGGCAGTGACTATATCAAGTTTAATGTGGCTGGTCGTTAGCCTCACTGTGGAATTTTTCATACACCTTGCAGTTATTCAGTGCTCACCTTCTCCATATCCACTTCTCTGTAATCACAGACTCCCGTCCAACGTGCTTCCTTTGATTTGACCCCCAAACCACGTGTCTTCTTCCTGCAGGGAAGACACAAGCAGCATAATATGCTGCATAGCACCTGCGAAGACAAAAGAACATTACAACACGTGTGATTCAGAGTTTATACATTAAGACAGTTAAATGACGCCACCTCAATCTCTTACTGCAGAGCAGTCATCAAGTTGCGAATTTTTTGTGGACTAGCTCTCACAATGTTTTCCGATGTGTGGAATACAGTATGAAAACTCAGAAATCGTAACTGGAGCCCAGACCAGATGTTAGATGTTATGCCTGACAACTATATTTTTATTACGACTGCAGTCCCGAATTCCTCCAGTAGCCATAGCATCTGACCATATCCTGTGATCACCTTTTCAGCTAAAAGAGCTGAAGAAAATTATGAATTCCTCGAACTCTGTTCTTGGAGTTGATCATGTTCACTATCCTAGTCTGTGTAGCCCGCGAAATCGTTCATTGACAAAGTTTCTACGAACTTTCAACGGTATTTGGATGAGATTCTTCTCCTCACTGAATAATTTAAATAATTATTCCAGCTCCGTTAACTAAAGCAATGCCTGGGAGTACAACTTCGTCTTCAGCCAGAAGGACCCTTGGATGGTTTATTAATAACACTAAGAGTGGTAGTTGCGATAGATGTATTTGCTTTCAGAAAATCAGTTTGAATTTCCAAAGGGTAACGGAACAGTAGACATTCTTCGTATTATACATTCTGAAATTTTTCGAGCGTTCAGCAGTAGGCAACATCTTTGCATTAGCTTTTATCGACATTAAAAGTGCTTACGGCAATGTTTAAATTCCACTTCTGCTTCAAAAATTAAGCGATATATGTATTCCAAAGACATTTTTGTTTGATATTCACACCGTATTAAAATACAGTACTATGAGTCCAGAACAAACTGCTCGTACAACAAGAGGAATTCCTAAAAGCTCCACGCCCAGCCTTCATATGTTTTAAACGTACACACGAGATACAGACTACGGACAAGTTGGTTACGACGGTCTAAATCACCCACTTTATTACGGAGTCGCTCCTTGCCATAGGTATCAGGAGCAAAATTTGTTAGTGTGGTATTTGGAATGCGCTTAAAATAGGCTGATTACATATCTCTTGTAATCAGAAAACAGCTTTAACACTATGATATCTGTAGCTGCACCTTGGTAGGGTGTGGAGACCATCATTCTCTTGAACATGGCCTAAGACCTCCGCTGTCATTGATTATGGATACTTCTTATATCACGAAGCTACCGAAGGTGCACTTAATACACATGAAGCAGTAGAGTTCTGTTCCTTGCCACATGGCCTTGGAACAATGCTATCAACTTCAACGAATGCCTTGCTAGTAGAAACCCCTGAATCTCCGCTGTATAAACTACTTTTTCGCCTCACACCATGTTACACATGCGTATCTTTCTTATACAAGTAGGGTAATTTTCGACTTCTGTCTCACGGATACGGATAAAGCTATGATAATAACTTTCAAGGTTATCTGGGATCAGTATCTTAGGGGTATATCGTAGGAAATCCAGTCATATGAGACGCATATCCGTCTAGGAATCTGCGGCTCGGTTTTGATGCATGAGTACATGATAAAACAGGATTTCTGACAAATTAATGGTGCCTCCTCTAGCCTCTTAAGGTACACAGTACAGCACGTAAAACACAAAACGCGCCAAAGGATTTCGTCCGTTTGCGTCGGCAGAAGGAATGAAATATTCGTATTTTGAACCTGCACTGTAGTATAGTGACACTAAAACGATGCTGCTGTTGGGTATACAATATAGAAGACCATAGCACTTAACGAGCAAATCAGTTCGTTAACTACCATGTTATTCTATATTGATCCAAACTTGATGTGTGATACACTCTTCGAAATGGAAAAAAGAACACATTGACACCGGTGTGTCAGACCCACCATACTTGCTCCGGACACTGCGAGAGGGCTGTACAAGCAATGATCACACGCACGGCACAGCGGACACACCAGGAACCGCGGTGTTGGCCGTCGAATGGCGCTAGCTGCGTAGCATTTGTGCACCGCCGCCGTCAGTGTCAGCCAGTTTGCCGTGGCATACGGAGCTCCATCGCAGTCTTTAACACTGGTAGCATGCCGCGACAGCGTGGACGTGAACCGTATGTGCAGTTGACGGACTTTGAGCGAGGGCGTATAGTGGGCATGCGGGAGGCCGGGTGGACGTACCGCCGAATTGCTCAACACGTGGGGCGTGAGGTCTCCACAGTACATCGATGTTGTCGCCAGTGGTCGGTGGAAGGTGCACGTGCCCGTCGACCTGGGACCGGACCGCAGCGACGCACGGATGCACGCCAAGACCGTAGGATCCTACGCAGTGCCGTAGGGGACCGCACCGCCACTTCCCAGCAAATTATGGACACTGTTGCTCCTTCCCAGCAAATTATGGACACTGTTGCTCCTGGGGTATCGGCGAGGACCATTCGCAACCGTCTCCATGAAGCTGGGCTACGGTCCCGCACACCGTTAGGCCGTCTTCCGCTCACGCCCCAACATCGTGCAGCCCGCCTCCAGTGGTGTCGCGACAGGCGTGAATGGAGGGACGAATGGAGACGTGTCGTCTTCAGCGATGAGAGTCGCTTCTGCCTTGGTGCCAATGATGGTCGTATGCGTGTTTGGCGCCGCGCAGGTGAGCGCCACAATCAGGACTGCATACGACCGAGGCACACAGGGCCAACACCGGGCATCATGGTGTGGGGAGCGATCTCCTACACTGGCCGTACACCACTGGTGATCGTCGAGGGGGCACTGAATAGTGCACGGTACATCCAAACCGTCATCGAACCCATCGTTCTACCATTCCTAGACCGGCAAGGGAACTTGCTGTTCCAACAGGACAATGCACGTCCGCATGTATCCCGTGCCACCCAACGTGCTCTAGAAGGTGTAAGTCAACTACCCTGGCCAGCAAGATCTCCGGATCTGTCCCCCAGTGAGCATGTTTGGGACTGGATGAAGCGTCGTCTCTCGCGGTCTGCACGTCCAGCTCGAACGCTGGTCCAACTGAGGCGCCAGGTGGAAATGGCATGGCAAGCCGTTCCACAGGACTACATCCAGCATCTCTACGATCGTCTCCATGGGAGAATAGCAGCCTGCATTGCTGCGAAAGGTGGATATACACTGTACTAGTGCCGACATTGTGCATGCTCTGTTGCCTGTGTCTATGTGCCTGTGGTTCTGTCAGTGTGATCATGTGATGTATCTGACCCCAGGAATGTGTCAATAAAGTTTCCCCTTCCTGGGACAATGAATTCACGGTGTTCTTATTTCAATTTCCAGGAGTGTATTTGCTCTTATTACATGGATCTTCAAGACTTTAATATTTGCACAGAAGATGGTCACTCAGTGACTAAAATCGATTTGCTGTAATAAATACTTTCAATGCTCTTATGACCGATGACGCCGAGTTCGTTATTTGCATATTCTTAATTGCCAACGACGGCTGTCCTCTCCTGATGTCTCTTCCCGAAAAAGTCAGCTCTGTGGAGGATCTCACGTTATGCTCGTTCCCAGATGATAAGGTGTCTACTAAATATGGCATGACGCATTAGAATCAGATCATTTCCATAATGTACTGATGAGAAACCGACAGCAAGGACATGGTATTTTTTCTAATAGTCCTCGGAGCGTCAATAAAGCAAATTGGCACTCTTTCAAAAAATGGTGGAGAATACGGAAGCTGTTGTGCCAGAAATGGATCCAGCGCACGTATCCAACTACCCAATCTTCAACGTACTAAATGTGAGCGATTTCTCTATCCCAAAAACGCCATGCTACTTCGTTACTGATTAACAGCTCTTTGACCTGGAATACGAAATCCTCACAATTATTGCGCAACGTCGACTAGAGCTCCTTATCTTCAGAACACAGCTTGCACTGCTAGCAGACGGATGCTAGATCCGGTGTGCAACACCTAACGTTGAATCCAATCAGGCTCATTAGGAATTCCATTCCCGTATCTGTTTGTAATCGGCAACGGCCTTGAAGCAGTGGATACTTCGGTTCCCGTGAGATCACCGAAGTTAAGCACTGTCGGGCGTGGCCGGCACTTGGATGGGTGACCATACAGCTTCCATGCGCTGTTGCCATTTTTCGGGGTGCACTCCGCCTCGTGATGCCAATTGAGGAGCTACTCGACCGAATAGTAGCGGCTCCGGTCAAAGAAAACCATCATAACGACCGGGAGAGCGGTGTGCTGACCACATGCCCCTCCTATCCGCATCTTCACTGTGGATGACACGGCGGTCGGATGGGCCCGATGGGCCACTTGTGGCCTGAAGACGGAGTGAGTGAGAGTGAGTGAGTGATCTGTTTGTAATCCTCGAAATTCTCTATTACAGTTTTACGAAAAATTGCTTTGGCACAATCAGTTCAACTGTCTGTGATTACGTTGATTCTTATTGGACGAACATTGTTTATGTTTAGAGTGATGGCTTGTGCTTAAAAGAGATTTCAGCAGTACGACGTGTATTTCTTGTCTAGTAGCTTAAATAATTCAAGCAATTTCATCTCCCACCACATTTCTCAATTTCTACAGCAGAAGCTATAGCGATTTGAGAGACTCTCAAATCTGGTCGTCCCACGGAGCTCCAGAACGTTATGTAGCGCATATGTCCAAAAGTGTTTACGAATGTAATCAGCACTGACTACGGATCAGTAAAATGGACAAAAGGGTACTGCAAATAGGCGCAGAGGTACGAGAATCTCCTTTCCGTGGGAACGAGGTCACTTGGGATTAGTTTACAATGACAAGAACGAACAGATGATGGACACGGTCGACGTTATTCGCCATGTAATTAATGTCATTCTACCATCCTCAGATTTCAGGTTACGGATGAGGAAACTGGCCAGGAAAGAATGGGCAGAGGATTTGGATCTTTTAGTGTACCACAGAAGTCAATACGACACTCCAGTACAAGCACTTATTAGATGCTCCACCAGGTTTCGAACATTTCAGGAGAGGTGGAGGTTGGCAACTGTACCAGTATAGTTCAACTACTTGCAAAGTACGTCGAGTAGGTATCGAGTATAGCCCTTCCACTGGCTGCCACAAGATAGAAGCGGGAGATATAAGCGAACTGCTGTTTTCCTACAATTACACCGAAACACAGCCAAACTATTTACCGCAAAATCTTCAGATATCCCTTTCATCTCAAGTGATTCTATTTTATTTTATCATGATGAACCTCAAATATCCTTTTCCGTCCTCATGAAGCAAATACTCTGCACCCAAATTTTATTTATTTCGTCTTAGGTCAGGTAATTAACTGAACTTGCTATGCCTGATTGTAGGTTGTACTCAGCACCATGCGTTTTCTGATCATCACTTGTTTCTGTTTCTGCAGTCTCCCAGTAAGTTTCAGTATCTCTCTGCAGAGAGCTGTTTATCACAGTGTTTACATGGTTTGGAGAAATAAAGGTAAATCCAGGTTGTATGTCTGTATGCATTCTCCGCTATAGAACAAGAGATCGTTTATTTGCTAAGAACAGTGTAAAGATAAAATTTTTCGTTGTACAGGAGCGTGCTGAAAAGTAATGCCTCCGAATTTTTTATTCTTTTCTCAATATCGGTTGAAGTATTACTTGTCATGCAAAGTAGTCGGTTGACTTTTCCGTTTCGCAGACGAAAGCTGAAACAAACTGGCGAAAGAGTGTTCCGAATTTTAGTGTGTAACATGTCTGCGTGTAACGTAACTACGTCGCTGTATGAGAAACAGAATCTCTGAAAACAGACACATCTGCAACAATCTGTCGTCTCGTGTTCACTGTCGTCGATCATCCTCCATCCAGTCCCCGTTGGATCTCATCTGTTTACAAAACTTAAAGATTACCTTCGAGGACGTCGTTTTGACATTAACGAAACGCTACAAGCAGAGGTAATCTTGTGGCTCTGTCAACAGTGTGAAACATTCTGCAGTGACAGTATCAAAAAACTGGTCTCCCTTTGTCACCAGAGTGACTGCGATGAGAAGTAAATATGTAGGCATGAAGAAAAAGACGTAGAATGTTAATAACGTATACTTTATTTAAAATGCCTTACGAGTTTCAAATAAAATTTTCGGATTCATTACTATTCATCAAGACGTCGTAGCACTGGGTACACATTCGGCAACGACCTGTACATTCATAATCACAGTAGAGAATACAATGTGCAGAAGAGAGTGAGGAAGAACAGGTGGAATGCGATGACGAAAAGCGATGCATTTCGAATGAGGAAATGCTCTATAGAACCAAACCCTGAGCAAACATTAACAATAAAGATGCTCCGTGCCATGTGTCGTGTCCACCTGAGATACTGAATGGAAGCCGGAGAAGTCGATTTAGATGTGCGTTGCCTGGATGTAAAGGATTCACGTTATGCAGTACACTAAATATATTTGCCTCACAGAAAAAGGGAAGTGTTTCTCACACTTCCATAAAAAATCCAAAAACGCGCCTTATACCCAGCAACTTCTGAAAGCAACACATGTCGTCCCACGCTAAGGTCACTGCGCAAACTAGACTGGCGCGTTATCAGAAGAGAGTACATCTCCTGGGCCTCCTGCAGGCACAACCACAATGCGGTATGGATAATACCTGCATCACGGTGCGAGAGTGAAATGGAAAGGCGACTGGAAAGCTGCTCCAAAGTACAGCTGCCCGAGGCAGTCCGATTCCTGTGGGCAAAACATCTAAATTGCACACAGACTGACCGAGAATTCTGACAGTGTGTGGAAAAAATGCAATGTCGCGTCCCGCTGTATTGAAGTGGTGTCATCGACTTAACCAATGCTGAGCAGACGTTGATGACGCTGATAGGAAAGGCAGGCCATCGATACCGACATCGCCGACAGAAGACAATGTCCAGACTATCAAGGAACTAATTCAAAGAATTAGGAGGATTCCAGCGATGAAGACATCCACATAGCGGTTCTAGAAAGCCTCCACGTTGAACGAGGGGATTTATATCATAGAGTAATTGAACGACTGATAGAAGGATCTGAGGGTTGTTTACAGGGATTTGGCAACTACGCTGCTAAATTTTCTCATGTTTCTGTGTCAGTTTGAAGTGTACGAGAGCATTCAAAGAAAGTTACTTTTCCTGTCTTGAGAATGTCTGCCTTACTTTTGAGGGCTCCTCGAACGTAAAATTTTCTCATTTCTCTCTCTAGTACAGTGTATATCCACCTTTCGCAGCAATGCAGGCTGCTATTCTCCCATGGAGACGATCGTAGAGATGCTGGATGTAGTCCTGTGGAACGGCTTGCCATGCCATTTCCACCTGGCGCCTCAGTTGGACCAGCGTTCGTGCTGGACGTGCAGACCGCGTGAGACGACGCTTCATCCAGTCCCAAACATGCTCAATGGGGGACAGATCCGGAGATCTTGCTGGCCAGGGTAGTTGACTTACACCTTCTAGAGCACGTTGGGTGGTACGGGATACATGCGGACGTGCATTGTCCTGTTGGAACAGCAAGTTCCCTTGCCGGTCTAGGAATGGTAGAACGATGGGTTCGATGACGGTTTGGATGTACCGTGCACTATTCAGTGTCCCCTCGACGATCACCAGTGGTGTACGGCCAGTGTAGGAGATCGCTCCCCACACCATGATGCCGGGTGTTGGCCCTGTGTGCCTCGGTCGTATGCAGTCCTGATTGTGGCGCTCACCTGCACGGCGCCAAACACGCATACGACCATCATTGGCACTACGGCAGAAGCGACTCTCATCGCTGAAGACGACACGTCTCCATTCGTCCCTCCATTCACGCCTGTCGCGACACCACTGGAGGCGGGCTGCACGATGTTGGGGCGTGAGCGGAAGACGGCCTAACGGTGTGCGGGACCGTAGCCCAACTTCATGGAGATGGTTGTGAATGGACCTCGCCGATACCCCAGGAGCAACAGTGTCCCTAATTTGCTGGGAAGTGGCGGTGCGGTCCCCTACGGCACTGCGTAGGATCCTACGGTCTTGGCGTGCATCCGTGCGTCGCTGCGGTCCGGTCCCAGGTCGACGGGCACGTGCACCTTCCGCCGACCACTGGCGACAACATCGATGTACTGTGGAGACCTCACGCCCCACGTGTTGAGCAATTCGGCGGTACGTCCACCCGGCCTCCCGCGTGCCCACTATACGACCTCGCTCAAAGTCCGTCAACTGCACATACCGTTCACGTCCACGCTGTCGTGGCATGCTACCAGTGTTAAAGACTGCGATGGAGCTCCGTATGCCACGGCAAACTGGCTGACACTGACGGCGGCGGTGCACAAATGCTGCGCAGCTAGCGCCATTCGACGGCCAACACCGCGGTTCCTGGTGTGTCCGCTGTGCCGTGCGTGTGATCATTGCTTGTACAGCCCTCTCGCATTGTCCGGAGCAAGTATGGTGGGTCTGACACACCGGTGTCAATGTGTTCTTTTCTCCATTTCCAGGAGTGTATATTGAACTATAACTGACATGTGATTACATTTTCACGCAATTTGGGTGCATAGAGCCTGAGAAATCAGTACCCAGACCAACCACTTCTGTCCGTAATAACCGCTTTGATACGCCTGGGCATTGAGTCAGACAGCTTGGGTGGCGTGTAAGGTACAGCTGCCCATGCAGCTTCAATACAATACTACAGTTCATCAGGAGTAGTGACTGGCGTATTGTGACGAACCAGTTGCTCGGCTACCATTGACCAGACGTTTTCAATTGGTGAGAGATCTGGACAATGTGCTGGCCAGGGCAGCAGTCGAACATTTTCTGTATCCAGAAAGGCCGGTACAGGACCTGCAACATGCGGTCGTGCATTATCCTGCTGAAATGTATGGTTTCGTAGGGATCGAATGAAGGGTAGAGTCACGGGTCGTAACACATCTGAAATGTAACGTCCGCTGTTCAAAGTGCCGTCAATGCGAACAGGAGATAACGGGAGACGTGTAACCAGTGGCACCCCATACCATCACGCCGGGCGATACCCCAGTATGGCGATGACGAATACACGCTTCCAATGTGCGTTCACCGTGATGTCGCCAAACACGGATACGACCATCATGATGCTGTAAACAGAAAATGGATCCATCCGAAAAAAATGACGTTTTGCCATTCGTGCACCCAGGTTCGTCGATGAGTACACCATCGCAAGCGCTCCTGTCTGTGATGCAGCGTCAAGGGTAACCGCAGCCATGGTCTCCGAGCTGATAGTCCACGCTGTTGCAAACGTCGTCGAACTGTTCGTGCAGATGGTTGTTGTCTTCCAAACGTCCCCATCTGTTGAGTCAGGGGTCGAGACGTGGCTGCACGATCCGTTACAGCCATGCGGATAAGATGCCTGTCATCTTTACTGCTAGTGATACGATGCCGTTGGGATCCAGCACGGCGTTCCGTATTAACCTCCTGAACCCACCGATTCCATATTCTGCTAACAGTCATTGGATCTCGACCAACGCGAACAGCAATGTCGCGATACAATAAACGGTAATCGCGATAGGCTACTATACGACCTTTATCAAAGTCGGAAACGTGATGGTACGCATTTCTCCTCCTTACACGAGGCATCACAACAAATTTACACCAGGCAACGCCGGTCAGCTGCTGTTTGTGTATGAGAAATCGATTGGAAACTTTCCTCATGTCAGCATTTTGTAGGTGTCACCACCGGCGCCAACCTTGTGTGAATGCTCTGAATAGCTAATCATTTGCATATCACGGCATCTTCTTCCTGTCGGTTACATTTCGCGTCTGTAGCACGTAATCTTCGTGATTTAGCAATTTTAATGGCCAGTAATATATATATTTCACATATATTTCAGTCATCAGTTTATAAATAAATAAATTAATCCCCGGAAATAAGTAATTACTAGCATATATATATATATATATATATATATATATATATATATATATATATATATATATATATATATGTTACTAGCATTTAAAACGTGTGTGAATACTGATATAAACTATATACTATGTGTCCTAATATTATGGTGCATTACAATAATTTTTGTAATTCAGTATTTCAATATTTCAGTATTTGATCCGAGAACAAAACACTGACCACCAACTTAAAATTTTCACTCACTAAATCTAAGTTCAAGATTGAGCAGAGTACACAACTTCTTTTGATTTACACGAAGTAAGAACACGATTAAATGAAAGTTGGTGTATTATCTGTGGTTACATAAACGTGATAATGTCCATGTGTATGCTTCTCATTCTCTCCTTGGTTTTCTTTGGTATATTCTGTCTGTAGCTGATATGTGAATATTTCTTAGCTACAAACAATGTCCCTTTGAGGAAATTGTATAATAATTTGAAATCATTGTATGCTCTGTTTATACTCTGTTTACTCAGCATACATTACTTTGCATTTGTAACAAGTGTTTTGCAGCGTGGCTAAATAAACACAAGCGAAATAATAGTAGCAGTGAAACTCCTAAAAAGTGCAGCCACAGTGGATGTTGGCTATTCTACTTATGCATGTTTCGGATAAATCCACACTTTGTCTACTCAGCGATCCTGTTGATTTCAGCCCATTTCGCAGCGTAATATACGAGTGCTGTTGTTTTATAAAGGTCCGATCTTGCGTGAGATGGAAACCACGGTGATAGTCAAAAATGAATTATTTGGAAGAGTTGTTTGGTTTTGGGGATGGGACAAACCGAGAGGGCTTCGGTCCCTTCGGATTATGGTAGGATGGGGAAAGGAGACTACCGTGCCCTTTCAAAGGAACAATCCCAGCATTTGCCTGAAGCTATTTAGGGAAATCACAGAAATCTAAAATCAGGATGGCCGGACGCGGATTTCAACCTTCGTCCTCGCGAATGCGATATATGTTTGCTAACCACTGCACCAACTCGCTCTGTTCGCAAAACTTGCCTAAACCATCCAGCTACTCCTCTACATAGTGCCGGTTCACCATGAGACAAATGTCGTATCGTTGTACTGCATTTGCAATATCCTCGCCTTAGGAGGCAGCTGCCTGCGCTTGTAGAAAATTCTATGTGCTGTTCTGTAGTCTTGTCTAGTCTGGACTGTATGGTGGATGGTCTATGACAGCTGACAGAACGCAACGGTTTGTTGTAGATGTCGCAGCCTTCGTCTCTGCTCCATGTGAAACCGACCCTTCCTCACGGAGAGCGGTTTATGTGAGTAGAGATGAAACTCAGAGGGAGTCATTCCCAGCTGTAAGGACAGGTGATCAAACGCTTTTCATCGAAATCGCTGCAGGAGCCTTTTCATTGCTGCTGCAGTGCGTGCCCAGAAACGTTATGAATAAGCAAATGCCTGACAGTTACTTCACGTTAGCTGCACGTAATAACGCGAAATCTCCCGGCAGCCACTTGTTCGTGCTGGGCGATACAATTATCTGTGCACCTTCACTTGTCTCCGTGCTCTCAGAACTCAAAGGGGTGGCATGACGCGTTCGACGGGCATACCTGGGACACTGCCGGAGACATCTGTGCAAGGTTTCGTAGGATTTTCTCTGTGATTTAGACTTCGCTACCAGGCAGACCTTAATAATGGAATAGCCTTCGTATGAGAGGACTACCAGTAATTTTCTGAGATTAACGAATCAAAAAGAGGAAGGAAACAGGTTTCGCAAATGCGTCTATTGCCCAGTGGCCCATATCAATCTTCTTAATCAGTTACGAAGTATATGTTGAATGTGAACGAGTAGGAAGAGCAGCACTCTTCGGCGGGGAGGTTAATACACTGGAGCTACCTACGATTCAGCTGAAATTTACTTCATTTCCTTAAGTTACTTCAGGCACATGCCAGATTCGTACACCTCAGAATAGATGATATAGTGGTATCAGATCCGAACGTCACCGAGCTGCCAAAGCCATGTTTTCCTTTGAGCTATTTTGTGATTCACCGCATAAGCTACAGTTCCAACACAGCTCTAGATATCCTTTTAATCTGTTGGCAGATATTAGTATCGTTAGACAAAAGTTTGATTCCTAGTAACTAAGTTTGCTTCTTTCTAATTCATACCTGGAACTCAACAAAATCACTATTTTGATTAGAAAATTAGTTACTTACCACACAATAAATAGTTCACAGGTATCATCCATCGACACACGTCTATTTTAAGTTGGTGATGTTTCCCTAATTAGTGAACGTATTCTATTATCAACAACGCTAAACAATTGCCTTCACTACATTAGTCATAAATCTCAGTAAATGTTTCAGTGACAAATACATAGTGAACAAATATTTGAGATTCGAAAAATAACTGGTAGTAGCGTTTACTATGAGTCGTTGCGTTTTCAGTGTACACCACAGCACAAAATGCAGCTATAGCAAGATGATAAAATACGGTGGCATTGCCACGCGTTTTTTGTGGTAGTTGATCTTTTCATAGATACGCACGACATACTTAGGGGCGTTTAACTAATTATATTCCATATAGACCTTTTTTGTGACTGGTGTATCGTTGTGTCCGAATAAAACACTAATGATCAAGATTTCAGGAACATGCAAATAGATTTTTAAAAACTTAAATTGTCTTCTTATTCATAGTACTTAGCTAGAAATGTCTGTGACAGGAAGGAAAATTATTATGTACTGCCAGCGCGACATAGTACGTGCAAGGTACTGGACCTTGACTTTCCCACAGCTAAAAAGGACATTTAACATATTTTTCTGAACATGTCAACCTGTATAAAATATTTCTAATCACTTTCGGTAAACAACTGTGTTATTAAACTTCCTGGCAGATTAAAACTGTGTGCCCGACCGAGACTCGAACTCGGGACCTTTGCCTTTCGCGGGCAAGTGCTCTACCAAGTTTCATATCAGCGCACACTCCGCTGCAGAGTGAAAATCTCATTCTGGAAACATCCCCCAGGCTGTGGCTAAGCCATGTCTCCGCAGTATCCTTTCTTTCAGGAGTGCTAGTTCTGCAAGGTTCGCAGGAGAGCTTCTGGAAAGTTTGGAAGGTAGGAGACGAGGTACTGGCAGAAGTAAAGCTGTGAGTACCGGGCGTGAGTCGTGCTTCGGTAGCTCAGATGGTAGAGCACTTGCCCGCGAAAGGCAAAGGTCCCGAGTTCGAGTCTCGGTCGGGCACACAGTTTTAATCTGCCAGGAAGTTTCATATCAGCGCACACTCCGCTGCAGAGTGAAAATCTCATTCTGGAAACTGTGTTATTGCTAACCTGATCATAATTTGCTGTATGAACGTAGTTACTTCGCAATGCTTCGTCTCCGTCCCCACTATATGTGATTCTAAGCAGTGGGAAAACAAAATTCTGATATTGTGAGGATAGAGTGATAACGATTTAAAGCTGGAATATCTTTTATTTTCCATTCAATCCCACATTCTTGTCGATTTAACGCAATTTATTTGTGGTAATCGGCCATACAGGCTTTACTTAACGAAAAGAAACTTAACTGGGATGCTCGTTTTACTACTACACTGCTACATTCGCATTACATGTGATACCGGAATCTTTGGAACGCATTCAGACAGTCCTGGTTATCAAAAAGTTTAATTTGGTTGACACCGGATGTAAGGCAATCTACTTGCGTAGCAAATACGGTAAAGAACTTACCTGTGATGGCGGTAGGTCGGAGAATTACTGATGAACCATTTCATCGGACGGAGACTCACTACAGCTGAGAGAAACATGAACACCCCAGAGACGGAGACATAAGAGTTAAAATTTAGCAACTTCTATTCCCGATACTGTATCTGCTCTGTGGACTGGTGATATTAGTTCCACGTGAATTAGGACAAGCAGTATACGTTGCTCACATCGGCAGTTTGACGGACTGCCTTAAGTGTTAATCCTTTGGAGAGTTATCAGTCCCTCGAAAACCAACTTAAATAACCGAAATGGTCTTTAGATTGACCATATTGGCACCGAAATAGTGGATCATACGGAGAAAACCAAAATAATGAATTTGATTTTCAGAAAATCTTCCACCACGGATGATCGCAATACGTACGGTATCTCCTTTCAGTCACTAGACAAACCCCGAAAACGAAAAACAAAATCAACTAAAATAGCTCCCCAGAGGAAACACATCGTGACTGTACGAGATACTGGGACGTTGTATAGAGATTACTCTAAGAACTTATGGCCCTTCAAGTAACACTTTCTCGTAGGTCGCCTGAGCAGCTAAGGATAAAAAGGATTGGAAAAGAAGCGCAGGCCATTCCGGTTTTCGAAAACGATCGTCAGATAGATGTACGTTATTATATACCAATTTCGCGAAGAAAATTTGTTGGACAACATTGGAACATTTTGTATGTGCACCCAGTACAAAGCTTTAAGAGAAAGGAAATTCAAAAAGAGTCTTCTGAAAACACAGGTCTTGATCAACTTAGTGATTAACGTCGAAAGTTCCTTGGGGTACACGGAGGTGAATCTTTTGTCTACGGAACGGTTGCAGTGCCAAAATATCGTAAGGGAAATGGAAAAATTTCTACGGAGAATCGATTGGTTGCACAGGAACAGGTAGTACCATGAAAATTCTTTTAATTATAACGCACTTCGCGTAAACAGTTCAAGTCCATTATTGTTAGATTGAAGTATTGACGATAAATCAATGGAAACTGAAACAACTACAAAATATCTGGCCTTAACAGTCAGAAGCCATCTGAAGTCGAATGACGTCGTAAAAAACATTATAAGAATTGCGGTTGCCAAGCTGAGACTCACTAGAAGAGTCTTGAGCAAATGCAATTCATCCATGAATTATTAAATTACAAAAAAAACCCTTGCTCAACCAATTCTTCAATACTGCTGATTAGTCTGGGTCCTTTACCAGCTTGTCGTACTAGAAGAGTTGGAAGAGATCGTTAGGCGTCCCCACGGGATTGTATAGTATGCGCGATAGCGTCAAGGAAATGCTCGACTCAAGTGGAAGACGGTTCAAGAGAAGGTACTCTTGAAATTGCGAGAGGGTAAGTCCCGAAGAGAATCGGTTTTCTCCCTTACAGCTCTCACGAAATGATAATGTGAAACCCTGAGTGATTACAGACCTTACGGTAGCGTATTATTACGCGATGTTCTGAAGCGCCTCTCGCGAATACAACAGGAAAGTTGGGAATTCAGAAGCACTCTCGGCCACACGCCGTAAGGTGGCTTGCGGAGTATAGATTTCTTTGTAAATTTCTAGGCTATTCACAACCGAGACTGTGAGTTCCACATTCGAAGCACTCAGGAAATATCTGTAACCACCCTCCGAAATTACATTGATGGATCTCGGATTCAATCTCTGTATTGTTCTGATTAGGACACATGAGATCATAGCATTCAACAGCAGCGGTTTTTATAGCTGATGCCCACAGTCGGGGGTTCCTGCGTCGATGTTGATGATGGCTGAGTGTAGACAATTATTGGTCACTTACCTCCACTGGCTTCATAGTTTTCTCTGATATCTGCCTGTCTTCAACAATTAACCTTGTTTCGGTGTCGACTTAAGCTCCTTCTAGCAGTGATATACAGCTCACTTCACTTTTCACAAGCTTCTCTTTCTAGAATCACTGACAAGCACCCGGTCAGTTTCAGTTCACCAGGCAGATAAATGCTAGGCAACGCACGCATCAGATTCTCTGATGTTTCATTGTTGTGAGGCTCGCTTTGGAACAATGCTAAAGAGTTATCATCGCTTATGGCTCTAGAATACTTTCTGGCCATACGCGATTTGTTAGTAACTGTCGTACTTATCCACTACAACAGTCCTTACAAGAAAAGAAGAAAACATAAACAATTTATTTTTTCATCATCAAAAATCCGGAATCTAATTTAAAATTCTCCTGAAGGAGCAATGTAAAGGGTAAAAGAAACATTCAGCAGTTCCCACATTTTTCGCAGTTACTCGTACGTAAGTGAACTATCGGTTGGCAAAGTTACACAGTGAGTGTCGGAATTAGCTTATAATCGTATGTCTGAGTTCGTGACATTTAACTCGTCCTGCGTCATACAATTAACAGTGGCGTTAATTCTCTATTCAAACGACATCTGATACATGATTAATCGACTGCCTACCTACATTAGTGGGTTTTAAGTCTACGTTCACATTACAATTACTGCAGCAACATACACTATTTACTGCAGGTTGTGTTTATATTTTTATTACCATTCCACTATGGGCATCCCTAGGTTTTGCTACTATTTTAATTCTACATGTCGCTTTGAATTACTAAGTTACCTATGAGGTTAGTTCATTGACGTTTGTTTCTGTTAGTACGCTACATTGTACAAGAAACTTAAAATTCCCTGCAACGGAGAATGCACTGATGAACGTGGCAAAGAGAGTTTTAACTGTGAACTTCTAGTTTTCGATGACCCTAACGCGAGTAAGTTGCAAGTTATGCTCGTCATTTTCGGCGGTGCGATATGAACAGATCGGTGACACTGTGTCTGCCTGCTTTCAAGCACGTTGCTGGAACTGCTCTGCCGAGATCTCAAACGTTGGACCAACTCTGCTACTGGAGCCTGCTGTTCCAGTTGAGAGCAAAGCCTGTGGGGTACAGATGCGTTCAGTGCTAAGTTCAGAGACGAATTCCTGATTTCGAGTCAGTAAAGAATCGGCTGCATCTTATTCCCGCCAAGGTTCTCGGCAACCAGTTCTCTTAAAGTTATATCTGCCCGTCAGTAGCATAGCTATTACCTATAACAAAACCTTCCTTCATGAGAGATGATACATTAAAACCAGTGCTTTCTACTTCCTTCTCACTTTTCTATGAAAACTCCGCACTGTGTGTTACGTTCTCCTGACTTCAAATCAATTTCGCCAATCGGCGTCCTCTTTGATTTCTTCTGGACCTGTTTCTTAGGAGACGTTTATCAACTGAATGCACTTTTCTTAGAAGATGCCTACCTAGATGCTTTCAGCTCAGCCGTCCTAATTGTATACTTGCAATTCACTGCACAGTAAGCCGGGCACCAGTATGATGCTAGCCGAGACAGACTTTCCCCAAGACAACACGAGAGCAAGTTCTACCTGTCCATTTCCTGCTAGGAGTTCTGCCCCGTTCCCACATCCCACATGGGTTCGGTTAAGGTGTGCCGATCTTGCGATAACCCTGTCCTGTATCCTCAGCACTTCTCAGTTCTAAAGCTCATCCAGAGAGCTAGCATCAGTTCAGATCAAATAATGTTAAAAAAGAGGAAATTGGTTGGGTTGGGTTGTTCGGGGGAGGAGACCAGACAGCGAGGGCATCGGTCTCATCGGATTATGGAGGGACGGGGAAGGAATTCGGCCGTGCCCTTTCAAAGGAACCATCCTGGCATTTGCCTGGAGCGATCTAGGGAAATCACGGAAAACCTAAATCAGGATGACCGGACGCGGGATTGAACCGTCGTCCTCCCGAATGCGAGTCCACTGAAAGAGGAATTGAAATGATCCTTTACAACTACTGTAATCTCATTGACCCATCTGAACTTTTATATTGTTACACTTTATCTAGCTCAATCGCGTGCGATCGAATTATTTTATCAAAGATAAATGAAAAGAGACGAGCTGAATGATTTACCGCTTTTCAAATGTAACGCGGTAAAAATACAACGGTCATAAAAAGACCCAGCTGGGGACGAGTACCAGGCCTTGCCAGTGACAATCGGTTTGAATCACATGCAGGAGTTGCTGCTGTCAGTAAATTCAAGGCTTTCTCAGACAGTTAAGGAGCGAATATTGCGAAATAAAATGAATACAGTGCTTGCTTGGAGTCTTGTACGTCGTAAAAGCTTTTTCTCACAGTAGCACATAAAGCCGCAAGACATCAGTTAGGCACACAACACGACAACTGGGCAGCGGCTCGTTGGAGACACGTAGCAGGACGCTAAGGGTGATAGTTTTGGCCCCTTTTGGAGTGCACTGACGGCTCAAAGAGGCATCGAACCCACAATGTTTGGAGGGTTTACTTGCCGCCAGAATCAGGTGATTCTGTGGCTCTTTGGTGGTGTTTTTCGTACCGTAAGTTAGGTCCACTCATTCTGGTTACCACGAACATGAACTAGAATGATTATGTCAACATTCTCTGTGCCCAGCTGTTACAACTGCTTCTTCGTCTTCATGATGCACACTTCTGTCTTTGACCATGAGAAGAGCCGTGTTCTCAGGCCGGCACGCATACTTCCCTAGTTACACAAACATCCATATGCCCTTTAGCACTTCGAAACGCCCTCTAAATGCTGGCTGGTACTATGTTGAACAATGGGTGCAACATAGCAATCAAACGTTCTCGGTTTTCCAGCCGCGTCAGTTCAGATAAAATGCTCGAGCTTTCGATGGCCATCTCTGCCATCGTCGTCAGGAGTTCACTGACTTGAACTCCTGACGACGTGAACTCCTGACGACGATGGCGGAGAGGGCCATCGAAAGCTCGAGCATTTTAGCTGAATTGACGCGGCTGGAAAACCGAGAACGTTTTATTCATGTATGCCGTTGCGAAAGACTTCGAGGACACATAGCAATCAACATTCCCGAAATTTGGTAGCTCTGCGAGACGTCATCAGTGTGTGGTTTCAGCAGCATGAGGCATACCTCTAGAAACCGGAGGAGTCTCTTCTTCGTCGGATTGGGGCCATTAGCAGGGGCAGGCGCTCGGTTAGACAGTTTTAACGCGATGTCTCCGGACAACGACTAATTTTTGTCCAGTTCGCTTAACTGTGCGTATGATACGAGGGAAGTCTGAAAAGTTTCCGCTCTCAACATGGGGATGGCATCACTTTTAAGGAATTTGTTTGCGCATTCGCAGTGAGACATTTACCTAGTTTTCAGCCATTTTGGATTCGAAGTATTGTTTGACAGTCCCTTCGAGTGTTTTTCTGAAAATGGACCAAACTGACTATCAAGTTGTCATTAGATTCTTGTTTTTGAAAGGCGTTATGCCTACACAAATTAAACGCGAGTTGGACCCTGTGTACGGAGACTCTGCGCCATTATTTGCCAGCGTGAAATTCCGGGCAGCTGATTATGGTTCAAATGGCTCTGAGCACTATGGGACTTAACATCTATGGTCATCAGTCCCAAAGAACTTAAAACTACTTAAACCTAACTAACCTAAGGACATCACACAACACCCAGTCATCACGAAGCAGAGAAAATCCTTGATCCCGCCGGGAATCGAACCCGGGAACCCGGGCGTGGGAAGCGAGAACGCTACCGCACGACCACGAGCTGCGGACCAGGCAGCTGAATTTAAACATGGCTGTACTAGCTTGGTTGACGATGAACGTTTAGGGATGGGTAAAAAGTACAACTACTGACGATAATATTGTTACTAGATAAACATGAAAAACTATGAGAATATCATACTAAGTGACGTTACCTCACAAGCTGAAAGCGTAAACTGAGGAAATCGGTCACATTTGCAGAAGAAAAGAATTTTTCTTTACCAAGGCAATGTGCCATCTCATACCACAGAGTTTGCTACGGAGAAAGCCCACGAATTTCTGTTTCAACTATTTGAGCACCGTCCTCATTCAACAGATCTAGGCCAAAGCGGCTTGTTTTCGTTCCCTCGGCTAAAAGTTGAAGTCGAAGAAGAATCAATCATCTTCGTAAAAAAATATTTTGCATATAATGACACTTACTATTATTTGGACGGGTTAAAGATGTGGGAGTCTTCCTGGGATAAGTGTGTTTATGTACAAGAAGACTATGTAGAAAAATAAAAAAATAAAAAAGTCTTATTTCCTTGTTAGGCCGGAAAATTTTCAGAATACTCTCTTATAGTTCAATACGAAAATAACTCAACTAGCTGAATGACTTATTTACTGGCATTCGCTTCTTGAAACATAATGATATCGTGTTCTTCAGTCCGTTATGAAAATACGAAAATTGGGTAAGTTTGCATTTTTAAAAGCCGAAGTTGTTCCTATGTCTTTGTACCGAAAATTTGTACAATGACGAAATAAGTTATACTTTTACTGCCATGTTCTCTAACATCCTACACTAAGAAATGACTTTTGTACTTTTAAAACTAGGAGTGTGCTACTGTGTGTGACCTATGATAAATTAGAAATTTCTCTAAACTCTTCTACTTAAACTAATAACGATTGTGCTACATTAAGTGCTCACATATCCAGTTAATTCTCTTAATTATTATCACGACCTCAAAAGTTATTTAAGATTTTCTCCTTAGGAGAAATCAGTACTCTTTCTATCGAAAATAAGACTAGATTAATTTCTCACTGTGCCATCAGATCGTCTCTCTCCAGCGTTGTCACTGGGGAAAAGCGTCGTCCGGAGATGTTCTTTTATTTTCCCAGACAAACAGGAGACCGAAGGGCCCAGACCCGGATTACCCTCGAAATCCCCTTGACGTACGAGACACGGGAGGCGCGCCACCCTGGAAGCTGCGATCCAGTCGAGGCTTTGTTCTTCGTTCCAGAAAATAAACACAGCAATAGAACAATCAATTTTCCAGTGAAGTAAGAGAAAGATAGTGTTTCAATTAGCAGGAAATATCGCTGGGGACATCAAACGAGCAAATACATTTCGCGCCTCTACATTTGACAATAGACATCTTTGATAATTAAGTCCTGAAACAAAAATGAATATTGTAGAAGTAAAGTAAGGTTCTGTTTCTCCACCAGTGTTACCAATACACCGCGTTACACTTCGTAAACTTACCTATCTACCTGCATTCGTATCTTCTAAAATAACACGGTAAACTTCTTACAAAACCTTAACGAATTTTTACGAACAAATATTCCCAAATTAAACTGAATAGATGAATAACGGTACCAGATTTACAGAACAGAGATCGATACACAGGGGAACTCTAGTTCTACGAAATTTTGGAAGCGGAGCTGTCACGTCATGACATTAAAAAAGAAATGTTGTTTGTTCTTGTTGGATCGCTTCAGTTGATGCGTAATCGATGTGTGAAATACATTACAGTTGTGAAATTTTTTGTTTGCGTTTGCGTTTGAATTAATCTTATTATTTCAGTACTAAAAAGTATTTGTGAAAATAGCGAATTTGGAAAAGCTCGTCAGTACGGTTTGAAAACAAAAGCATACCAAGCAGTGTACAGCCTAGAATGCGCAGACCTATCTGAAACAGTACATTACTTCAGAAAACTGAAAAATAATTTTCTATGTACTGTATAATTGCGAGCGCGCAGACACGTACGCAAACACACACACACACACACACACACACAGAGTGTAACTTAGTCGTAGTTTTAATCTGTAACTCGACCAGCAGTGGTACAGAATGAGATTTTCACTCTGCAGCGGCGTGTGCGCTGATGCGAAACTTCCTGGCAGATTAAAACTGTGTGCCGGACCGAGACTCGAACTCGGGACCTTTGCCTCTCGCGGGCAAGCGCTCTACCAACTTTTTTTTTCTTTTTTTTTCATTTTGTTCGTTGTTGATCGTTGTGTTTGGTCGTTGCGGATGTCACTAGACATCCGTTCAAGTTCGTTGTTAACCCTTTCACTCAGTTTATTACAGAGGCCAACCAGCGCCAACTGAGCTACCCAAGCACGACTCACGGCATGTCCTCACAGCTTTACTTCTGCCAGTACCTCGTCTCCTACTTTCCAAACTTTACAGAAGCTCTCCTGCGAACCTTGCAGAACTAGCACTCCTGAAAGAAAGGATATTGTGGAGACATGGCTTAGCCACAGCCTGGGGGATGTTTCCAGAACCAGATTTTTACTCTGCAGTGGAGTGTGCGCTGATGTGAAACTTTCTTTCAGGAGTGCTGCTTCTGCAAGGTTCGCAGGAGAGTTTCTGTAAAGTTTGGAAGGTATGAGACGAGGTACTGACAGAAGTAAAGCTGTGAGGACGGGCCCTGAGTCGTACTTGGGTAGCTCAGTTGGTAAAGCACTTGCCCGCGAAAGGCAAAGGTCCCGAGTTCGAGTCTCGGTCCGACACACAGTTTAAATCTGCCAGAAGTTTCAGCAGTTGTACAGGTTCATACGTATTTACAACCAAGCCGAACAAACTTCTTCGCAATTAGAAAATTATTTCTGCAACAGGTAATGCCTGGTGAAATGGCTGTATATTACTCTCGAATAAGAAAGTTTATTGGTGCACAGGATTGCATTTTAATAATGTAAGCTTTTCCGCAGATAGCTATTGGACATAAATTATAACACGAGCACAGACAGTCAGTTCCGGTGTTGTAACAGACAGGAATCAAGGGATATTCGCGAGGATCGTGCTGACGTTTGAATGCCGTCATGTTTGCGGTAAGCGTCGGCAATTAACTTGACGAGCACTTCGTTATGTCTGTTAAGTTCAAGATAGTGCGACACGAGTGATACAAAAATCAAAAAAATTTTTTCATCACCAGGTACCCAGAACTCCTGAAGATAGACGTTGACTGTGGATATTGTATCACAGACGCAGTAGCTTTTACTGTTCAGAGATACCACTAAACCCGCCCATTGACGTAGACAACTATGCATGAGCAGTGCCTATTACATGGAGGGGGTCCGACAGCCGATCAGTTCCAGTCGTTCCACCAGGAAGGTGGTACACGGCTCGTGTTGTCTATAGTTCAACCTTGCCTAGATGGTCAATACCTCGGTTCGATCGTGTCCGCATTGTTACTCTGTGCCAGGAAGCGCTCTCAACAAGGGAAGTGACCAAGCGCCTCGGAGTGAACCAAAGCGATGGTCTTCGGACATGGAGGAGGTACATAGAGACAGGAACTGTCGATGACATGCGTCGCTCAGGCCGCCCAAGGGCTACTACTGCAGTCCTCCGACCGATAGTGCAACCATATCGGCAGCATATTGGCGAGGCATTCGTCTTCATGGACGACAAATCGCGCCCCCATCGTGCACATCTTGTGAATGACTTCTTTCAGGATAACGACATCGCTCGATTAGAGTGGCCAGCATGTTCTCCAGACACATCCTTGGGATAGATTGAAAAGTTCTGTTTATGGACGTCGTGACCCACCAAATACTCTGAGGAATCTGCGGTGAATCGCCGTTGAGGTGTGGGACAATCTGGACCAACAGTGCCTTGATGAACTTGCGGATATTATGCCACGACGAATACAGGCATGAATGAATGCAAGAGGACGTGCTACTTTGTATTAGGGGTACCGGTGTGTACAGCAATCTGGACCACCACCTTGAAGGTCTCGCTGAATGGTGATACAACATGCAATGCGTGGTTTTCGTGAGCAGTAAAAAGGGCGGAAATGATGTTTATGTTGATCTGTATTCCAATTTTCTGTACAGGTTCCAGACCTTTCGGAACTGAAGTGATGCAAAACTTTTATTGGTGTGTGTTTATAAAAAGAAAGAATAATGTGCTGAAGCTGTACTCGGTTGTAAAATCACGAAGTGTTAACTCTGGACCGAACTGGAAACAGAAGATCAACATGCTGCACACGTACTGATATTAAGGCACAGATGGAGCGATGCCTGCATTGGTAAGAAGAAAATTGATGAAGTACGTTACGACATGTGCAGTCTGTATTTTTAAAATGAATGATGCTTGTACCGACATTCTAGGAGACTCGACAAGCCACTTTATCACTCATTTGAGTTAAGAAGAGAGGCATGTCTGCTACTCTGCCTGACAGAAAAGGTGCAGCACCCGGAAGTGGAGAAGGAAACGAAATGAAACTTCACTGGTTTTGAGATTATGTGATGTAATTTCACTGATTCCAGTAGCGAGTCAAATTCGCAGAGAACTTGACAGTATGAGCCCAATTAGCGTTATGACGTTGTACCCTTTCTGGTATGGATGCATGCATTGATTCGCTTTGGAAGGGTATCATAAAGGCGTCGTATCCTCTCCTGAGGCAAACTGGCCTAAAACGTTTGTAACTGGTGCTTCATATTCTGTATACTGGCGGGGGGAGGTAGCTGACATTTGAAGTGGTCCCTACATGTTCTATCAGGGACATACCTGGGGATCTCACAGGGCACGTATGTTCAAATGGTTCAAATGGCTCTGGGCACTGTGGGACTTAACATCTGAGGTGATCAGTCCCCTTGAACTTAGAACTACTTAAACCTAACTAACCTAAGGACATCACACACATCCATGCCCGAGGCAGGATTCGAACCTGCGACCGTACCGTAGCTATCGTGCGGTTCGGGACTCAATTGCCTAGAACTGCTCGGCCACAGTGACCGGCGCCACGTAGGTACATCAACATCGCACTTAGAGTTCACATAGATAAATGCCATGTGCGGACAAGCATTTGAGCCGTGCGTGGCTCGTGTTCGTGCCATCTCTTATTTAACACACTGTTTTTACCGTTATGTTTTAATTACTGGTGTCACTGAGTTGCTGCCTTGCCTGCCCGTGAGCGGCAGCAGCAGCGCTTATCGCTATAGACCCTGCCATATTATCTTTGCTGGACCGCTATTACTTCTTGGTCATCGTGCGTTGTCCAAGGTGTTGGAACGCGCCAGCAGTGCATTTCGGACAGGGACAATGAAGTCAGTTGGAACGCGTCAGCAGTGGACTTCGAACGTGGCAGTGGGACAGTTGGGACGCGGCAGAAGTTCGGTCGGGTTGGAGCGGCAGTGAGGTTCGGATAGCCATGACTTGCCCGACCGTTGCCGGCACACATGGCTGGAGACGGTCTTGGTTGATCGTCGGTTGGTCGTGTTACCGGACGACGTGTATTTGCTCGCCGATCGCTTATGGGTTGGGGCTGTGTGTCTCAACTCATGGTTCGTCCTGGTGACTGAATTGTCTCTGCTTTCAGCATTGATCTCGTTCTTTGTCCAAGTGTTTGTGAAATTCTGTGTAGCCTGTGATGTTCACTGCCCAGTTATTTTAGTGCTGTCTCCGTGCTGATGTGTAGCAGTTGGTCGGTTGGCGCAGTCGCGTTGTAGCGCCAGTGGGGCATGCAGCGCCAGGGAGGCGCGGATAGCCATCACTCGCCGATGGTTGCCGACGCACATGTTTTGAGTGGGGACGACTTTTGGTTGATCGTCGGTCGGTCGTCTTGTAGGACGACGTGTGTTTGCCCGGCGACCGCTTATGGGTTGGCTGTGTGTGCCGACTCGTGATTCGTCCTTGTTTTGCTCAGTCACTGCTGTTAGCATTGTCTAGTTCTTCGTGCAAGTGTTCGTGAAACTGTGTGTAGTTTATGTGCTTTGACTGACAAGTTGTTTAAAGGTTGTCGGCGTACTGGCTCTGAACTGGTCGGTTGGCGTGGAGTAGCGAGGAAGGACAGGATAGCCATCACTCGCCCGACGATTGCCGACACACACGTTCGAGTGGAAACGACCTCGCTTGGCCGTTTGGTCGGTCGTCTGATTAGACGACGTGTATTTGGGTCGTCCACCGCTTATGAGTTGTCTGTGATCCGTTCTGAGTCTCCGCTGTTAGCATCGTTTGAGTTGGTGTGGAGCGGAACTGAACTTGATCATTGGTCTGTTGACTGTCTGTCGTTTGGGTTCCCAGCGGATTGAAAATGGTTGGGCCGACTGCCTGACTCACGTAAGCGAACGTTAGTGTTTGAATTCCAGGCCGACCCTCGAAAATCTGAGCGCCCTTTCGCGTACTGCCATATTTAAAAAAAATTTTTTTCTTGATGTTTGTACTTGTAAGCCTTCTAGTCAATTAAAAAAAAACTAGAGTTGTTTTGCTCTTAACGCCTTCAGCCTAGTTTAAAGATCTGTTTCACGTAAGCCCTTTGGCATTTTAAAAATTTTAATGTTGTTGAAATTTAAGTCTTGGGCCTTCAGCCGAGTTTGAGTTCTTTTGATTTAAGGCCTTCAGCCTAAATTAAAGAACTGTTTCACGTAAGGTCTTTGGTATTTAAAAATAATGTTATGTAGTTTTAAGCGTTAGGCCTTCAGCCGATTTGAATTTAACTTGTTTACTTCAGCCTAACTAAAGAACTGTTTTAAGATAAGGCTTGCCTGTTAAATTTCTGATTATGCTTGCGTTTTAAGTTATTGGCCTTCAGCCGTTTTTAACTTTAAGTGGCTTTCAGCCGGTAATTAAGTCCCAAGGATTAAAGCTGTGTGTGTGTGTGTGTGTGTGTGTGTGTGTTTTTTTTAAAATTTTTTTTGGGATCTGTAATGTTCGACAAAATAATAAAGTTGGATGTTGGAGTGTAGCTGACAGTCCTTATTTTGGCCTCTTTCCACAATTTATGCTATGTGTCCTCTCCTACGGGATTTGCAGGGCGTTTCAGCATTGTCGTGTGCAAAAATACCACCACAATACTGTCGCACGAGAGGTAGCACATTAGGGCGCAGGATGCCTGTGACATACTGTTCTGCTGTAAGGGCTCCCTCAGCACTACCAGCCGTGATCCGAAGTCGTACCCAATGGTTCCCCACACCATACCGTCAGGGATTATACCGCTTTGCCTCTACAAAACATTGGAAGAATGGGTTTTCTCCGCAGGTCGCCGCCGATCTCGCCGACGATGGTCATCGTGGACAGTGCAGGACTGCGATTTGTTGCTGAACACTACTCGTCGCCATTCATCAACATTCAGTCCATGTTTCCCAGTCACGGCGTCACTCCTAAAGCAGCGTTTATATTCTCGTGTTAATAGCTGCCAATGGATGGGACGGCAATTCCATAGTCTGGCCGCTGCTGGTCTTCGAGGAGGAGGAGGAAATTAGTGTTTAACGTCCCGTCGACAACGAGGTCATTAGAGACGGAGCGCAAGCTCGGGTTAGGGAAGGATTGGGAAGGAAATCGGCCGTGCCCTTTCACAGGAACCATCCCGGCATTTGCCTGAAGCGATTTAGGGAAATCACGGAAAACCTAAATCAGGATGGCCGGAGACGGGATTGAACTGTCGTCCTCCCGAATGCGAGTCCAGTGTGCTAACCACTGCGCCACCTCGCTCGGTTTGGTCTTCGATCAGTAGTGTAGGATGACAATGAATGTTGCAGGTGAAGATGTGAAAAGTTTATAATGTAGTTGTTAGACAATACGGTGATTCTCCATTGCGGTGGTCAGATGCGGTCGGTTGGATCTTAGACGACGAGTATGCCCCCCCCCCCCTCACGTTCTCATTCGGTCCAGCCTCGGACCAGTGACACATCTGAATGTCTAAAAAATGTGCATATTGCACGATCCGACTAGCGTACCAGATGGAGACTCAAATGAGGCCCATTACACTGCTGATTACACTGTCTCACATAGTACGCAGCATCTCCGTGTCCTGATCACTCAACGTCTGGCACTCTGCATGCTCTTCATATGCCTTACTAGTCTATTAACAGCTCTAAACACGAAGAGCACTAAAGCACTCAGGTGCCCATTGTGCCACAGAGAATTGCAACTCTGTTCATTTGCAGTTTATGGTTTATAATTTGCTAATCTGTTGCCTCTGTTACTCCATGTCTCTGGTGGATGCTACGGTATCAGAGATTTTAACGTTTGTTCAGTTTCCATGGATCATTTTTTTTTTCGAACGAAGGAAGATTAGTGTTTAGCATCCCGCCGACAACGAGGTCATTAGAGGTAGAGCACAAGCTCGAATTATGGTAGGATGGGGAAGGACACTGACAGTGAAATTTCTAAGGAAATGTCCCGGCATCTGTCTGGAGCGATTTAGGGAAATCACAAAAAACCTAAATCAGGATGGCCAGACGCGGATTTGAACCGTCGTCCTCCCGGATGTGAGTCCATTGTTCTAACTAGAGCCTGCACATTACACGGTGGCCGACGCACTGTGACAGTTTTCGTCCAAAGTGCTGGGCGAGTTCACTTGTTTGTTCATAAGGGGAAGCAGCCAGTGTTTGCCACGTTTCGGCAAGTTGGTGGTGACAGAATCCAGACGCAAGCCCTGCAATCTTTCTCAAACAATCTTACAGAAAACATTCGGTAAAAAAAGCCATTTTGCACTTGATGATGAAGTGCCCATCATTTCGTTAATGATCATAGTTACTGCGATATTTACGTGGAAGTAAGACAGTGCACGAAATTCGAAAAAGTTAGCAACGAAAAATAGGGATCGCTATGATTTTGCTTTCGGTCCATAATACATAAAATGTTGGTGCGTATGAAATTGATCTAATATACTGAATTTTTCTTCAGACTTGGGTGGAGGTCTTTATCAGTCACCAGTCACGAGGAAACTGACCTGATGTAGCATACTCATTTGCCATCGCGCCACGCCAGTGATAAAGCCAGAGTGAAACAGAGTGAGAACAGTTTGAGGTATGGAAATGAGATTTTAGCAAATGATAGCACGCAGAGAGAAGAGTATTATGCCATATAGTTATTATGTAAAACATAATTGTCTTTCGTGTTGCACCAACAACAACCGAATTTTTCGATGAAAGAATGTACATTACTGGCCATTAAAATTGCTACACCACGAAGATGACGTGCTGCAGACGCGAAATTTAACATACGGGAAGAAGATGCTGTTGTATGCAAATGATTAGCTTTTCAGAGCTTTCACACAAGGTTGGCGCCGGAGGCGACACCTACAACGTGCTGACATGACGAAAGTTTCCAACCGATTTCTGATACACAAACAGCAGTTGACCGGCGCTGCCTGTTGAAACGTTGTTGCGATGCCTCGTGTAAGGAGGAGAAACGCGTACCATCGCGATGGTGTACTCATCTACGATCCTGGGTGCACGAATGGCAAAACTTCATGTTTTCGGATGAATCTAGTTTCTGTTTACAGCACCATGATGGTTGCATCCGTGTTTGGCGACATCGCGGTGAACGCACATTGGAAGCGTGTATTCGTCATCGCCATATTGCCATATCAGCCGGCGTGATGGTATGGGGTGCCATTGGTTACACGTCTCGTTGACCTCTTGACGGCACTTCGAACTATGGATGTTACATTTCAGATGTGTTACGACCTGTGGCTCTACCCTTCGTTCGATCCCTGCGAAACCCTACATTTCAGCAGGATAATGCATGACCGCATGTTGCAGGTCCTGTACGGGCCTTTCTGGATACAGAAAATGTTCGATTGGTGCCCTGGCCAGCACATTCTCCATATCTCTCACCAATTGAAAACGTCTGGTCAATGGTGGCCGAGCAACTCGCTCTTCACAATACGCCAGTCACTACTCTTGATGAACTGTGGTACCGTGTCGAAGCTGTATGGGCAACTGTACCTGTACACGCCATCCAAGCTCTGTTTGACTCAATGCCCAGGCGTATCAAGACCGTTATTATGACCAGAGGTGGTTGTTCTGGGTACTGATTTCTCAGGATCTATGCACCCAAATTGCGTGAAAATGTAATCAGATGTCAGTTATAGTATAATATATTTGTCCAATGAATACCCGTTTATCATCTGCATTTGTTCTTGGTGTAGCAATTTTAATGGCCAGTAGTGTAATTTTTAGGGGCCATCAATATCTGGTGAAATGAGAAATGCTATAGGTTTTGGAACAATGTAAATGAAGACTTACGTGTTTAATTTGTACTGAGGATGTGCTTTTTTGTAATATACGGACCTTACTTAATAAATCAGTGTTTCAGAATTCTCTTGCAGCTGTGCCTGCACAACATATTAGTTTTGTGACACTGAGTAAACTCCGCTCTGTTATGGCAAAAGAAGCAAATTTTAACATGACAACAAGAGAAATGTGTAGGTTTAACTCAAAATTCGCCAGTCATGACGCTTCTCTGAACGTTAAAAATGGTCAGCTAGCCAGGTGAAAATAAATCACTGCATTTTCAGTGGAATCCTTTTTAGACACATACCAAAACAGAGGTGACAGGTCTTTTCGAATGCTCAACACGCAGTTGTTGGCGTGGAGAGGCTACACTTAATATTTAGAAATAATGTGAGCACAGGTTGCAGTTTAAAATGGCACTTCCACTCCAGCACTTGGCATTTCCCCTGCAGCGCCGACTGGTGGTGACTCCCACCACTAACACTCCCCCCACGTGTGCCCTGCCAACTGTGCATCCACTGGCCATAGCATTCTGCATGGACTCTACTGTTCTGCATCGCTCGGTCTTCTTTCTCTGATTGACCTCCAGCCACGTACAAGTGTTTCAGATCACACCTTTCATCGTACATTGTTGAACATGGAGCTCCGAAGCAGACCACCCCCACAGGTTCACATATTGACCCACCGACACCGCCAGTTACGATTGCAGAGGGCACGGGACCATCGGAATTCGACCATTGATCAATGCAAACGTGTCATCTCTTCAGGTGAGTAACACTTTTGCTGCACTAGTGCGATGGTGGTCTCCACAGACGTCGTCATCGAAGTGAACGTCGGTCGAAACGTGCAGCGCGACACGGACGCGGGCTTGTAGCAGCAGTATTGTGCAATGGGAGACATTCTTCTGCGCTTGCAAGGGACCTGTGGTAAGATACACTGAGAGCTTCGAACCACCTGTTTCCCCTCATGCTTGTCTTCCCGGACAGCGATGTCATCTTTCAACAGCGTAACTGTCCGTATCTCGGAAACAGAACCGTGATGTAGCGGTTTGAGGAACATTATAGCGAACTGACGCTGATGTCTTGGCGACCAAATTAGCCCGAGGTAAATCCTATGGAACTCATCTAGGATGAGCTGTGCGTAGACATCTAACTGTCACATATGTCCACAAAGCTACCAACAAACTTTCGGATCCCTTATACTCAGAAGCAGTTACGTATTTCGTTCCAGAGACGGACAAACAAGCTATTAAGCAGATGGTCATGATGTTTTGGCTCATGAGCGTATTGAAGACATTAAAGATGTCGAAGGGATGCGGGTGTTGTTGGCGCACCCAACCTGGTAACTTTAGTGCTTTCAAAGATTTAGCTTATCAGATTTAGGTGGACGAACGATAAGAGCGCTAATCTCAAGTGAATGCAGTAGATGGTAAGGGTTTGTGAGCGATGTGTAGCAAACACTATGGTTGATTCTTATGTGAAGTGATGTGACGATTGTGGAGAGACTGCCCGCAGAAAAAGCTTTGAACAATAATAACAGTTGACTGTGTCCTTAGGGCGCAGCGAGGCAGGTCAGTTCTATCGCTGCCTTGCTGGTATAAAGGTCAGATATTGGGATCACAGGCATAGAACACCTTTTGTCTGCTACGATATACATAACGAACCGATGTTTGGGTTAATATAATGACATCTACTTCCACGACCAGATTCAGTTGACACAGAAGTTTTCTGAGTATCGTACTGTATTAACCCAGAAGAAGGCCACTGTAACCGTGGCCGAAACGTTGATTCGCCAGTACAGTTTCTTTTACCTTATGGCTCAGTACGATACTCAGAAAATTCCTGTGCGAACGATGTGTGGGTTGCTAGGCACAGGTAGTAAGGAGTGGTTTCACACTCACCAAAAGTTCGTGTCTGGCCAAGATTTGATCCGGTGAACACTTCATATTTAACCACAAATTCAATTGCATTGCTGATATTGGGATCGGTTATAGTTAAGGCGAGGATATGCAAGTTGATGTGGAAGTTAAAGTCAGTGGAGGGGCTATCAACTGAGCTAATTCTAGGGTCGGGTGTGATTGGGCAAACTAGATTGACTCCGAATTGCGATCAACACCGCAACACCTTCTTGCCTGAACGATCAGACACATCGAGAACTTTGGTTGGTTACAGAGAACGTAAGAAGAATGTCGGCCTCCATTCCAGTGCATTGTCTGATTTCCATAATTTCTTTGGCTATTTTACAGGCGCCTATGCTTTTACTACCTTTGACTTGCATGAGTTCCTGCTAGATTAGGAGTGGAAGCACATTATGGCGTTAGCTACGGATTGAAATTTGAGTTTAACAAGTTGCCTTTTGGTAAGGCAACTGGTGCGGCGGTGTTTTTCCACCTTTAGATATATTATTTTTTGATATTAAGTTTAAATTCGTAAATCTTTATCTGGACCATGTCTTAACTTCCAGCAAGCGTTCGCAGGAATACGTGGAATACTTGAGAGAAAAGTTTAAGTCTCTGAGGAAGGTTGGGTTGGTAGTTAAACTAGAGGAGGTGACAGTTGGATTTCCAGAAATGTCATTTATTGAACGTATCATATCACACTGGGAAATCAGAACCGATCCTGAACGTACTGAGGCTACTAGAGGTGATTGGCACTTCTCCCAGAAATATTAAAGAAATGACAAGATTTACCTGAATGGTTAATTTCTTCAGATAACTCGTTCAGAATTTTACTGTGTTGACCAGTCCACTGAATGAGTTATGCATATAGAGTCGTAAATTGCAGTGGGGTGAATCCCAGCAATCGGCATTTATGGGTTTGAAGAAGGCTACGGTGGGGGCCCCTCTGTTGGCGTTACCAGATTTGCACAAGCAATTCATTGTCCAAATTGATCCCTCAGTAAGTGGGAAGGGATTACCAGTTTCAGCATTCACCTTACTACCAAGGTAAATAACCTTCGTCGGCACTAGGCGATTTTAACTATTTTTAATTCCTTTCTGGGATTTCCATTGTCTCAGGTTAATATAAAAAAGTGTGTATGTATTTATATATTCGGTGTGTGTGTGTGTGTGTGTGTGTGTGTGTGTGTGTGTGTGTGTGTGGGTGGGTGGGTGAGAGTCTAGATTCAAGGTTAACGATTTATCTAAGAACTCGACTACTAATTAAGTGTGCGGATGCAATAACTAAGGTTATGTGTGTGATTCCTCGCGAAAATACAAACTGTGTTGTTCCGCTCTACAATTTAAACAGTTGTGTGGTCTTATCTGTTACAGCTTTTGCCATGAAATAATTCTCAAACTGATCGCCCCGTATATTTCACTCCCAGGCAGTATTTCAAAACAGAAGAAAACGTGAACAATGTAAAGCAAGAAGAGATAATGGCTTCATTACGTTCCGAAGCAATTTTAGACTTAATGGTGTCAGAACTTTTCATGTAAATTTTCATTTTCGAGCTTCGCTTTATTCACATTTAGCGGTTTTACATTTCGTCATAAAGACGCTTTAAAAACTTTTTATCGACGAAAGTTAACTCCGTTATTTCATACGCTCCTTTTCGACACTACGTGTAACCTATTTAGTCTTCGTTGTAAACTGAACTTCCCTTACATGTCCAGTGCTAAAGAGACACGTAAGTAGATTGGGGAGCAATATGTCATACTACAATTGATCTAACGATGCTGCATAATGTTCAGGAAAAACTTTCTCTCTCAACGATCTTTGTATATATTCTGACGAACAATCGTATCTGATGCTATCATGTAACACTTTGCTCAGCAACAGGCAAACGCATTGGCTGGTTCAGGAGGGAGTGATACAGCTGTCGAAAGAAGACTTCCATATTCCACTAAAGTAACAATACAATTGCAGACACACTCACACTGCGCAGAATTTTTCCGTTTTTTTGTCCGGCACTCTTTTCTGTTTCATCATTAGGGCTGGCCTCTGATTTAGACGTACAAATCTGCGTAGCGATCATGAATGTTACATTCAGATAGATTTTGGGATCAGTAATTAGGTACTTTAAGGTATGCTTCTGTGGTTGACTTTTTAAAAATTGGCTTTCCATTAGTGCCCATGCAGCCACCTCGGTAGTGGGAAAACGATATGAAAGTGTGTTTGAGGCGATTATCGCGCCAGTAATGGCGATATGAATGTATGGACAACACAGCACCCAGTCCCTGAGAGGAGAAAGTCTTCGTCTCGGCCCGGAATCGAACTTGGGCCTCTTGGGTTACCAACATGCCACGTTGACACCCCAGCTACCTAGGCGGACAAACTGCTTTATTCTTCGTATTGACGGCAACACCCAATATACACTCCTGGAAATTGAAATAAGAACACCGTGAATTCATTGTCCCAGGAAGGGGAAACTTTGTTGACACATTCCTGGGGTCAGATACATCACATGATCACACTGACAGAACCACAGGCACATAGACACAGGCAACAGAGCATGCACAATGTCGGCACTAGTACAGTGTATATACACCTTTCGCAGCAATGCAGGCTGCTATTCTCCCATGGAGACGATCGTAGAGATGCTGGATGTCGTCCTGTGGAACGGCTTGCCATGCCATTTCCACCTGGCGCCTCAGTTGGACCAGCGTTCGTGCTGGACGTGCAGACCGCGTGAGACGACGCTTCATCCAGTCCCAAACATGCTCAATGGGGGACAGATCCGGAGATCTTGCTGGCCAGGGTAGTTGACTTACACCTTCTAGAGCACGTTGGGTGGCACAGGATATATGCGGACGTGCATTGTCCTGTTGGAACAGCAAGTTCCCTTGCCGGTCTAGGAATGGTAGAACGATGGGTTCGATGACGGTTTGGATGTACCGTGCACTATTCAGTGTCCCCTCGACAATCACCAGTGGTGTACGGCCAGTGTAGGAGATCGCTCCCCACACCATGATGCCAGGTGTTGGCCCTGTGTGCCTCGGTCGTATGCAGTCCTGATTGTGGCGCTCACCTGCACGGCGCCAAACACGCATACGACCATCATTGGCACCAAGGCAGAAGCGACTCTCATCGCTGAAGACGACACGTCTCCATTCGTCCCTCCATTCACGCATGTCGCGACACCACTGGAGGCGGGCTGCACGATGTTGGGGCGTGAGCGGAAGACGGCCTAACGGTGTGCGGGACCGTAGCCCAGCTTCATGGAGACGGTTGCGAATGGTCCTCGCCGATACCCCAGGAGCAACAGTGTCCCTAATTTGCTGGGAAGTGGCGGTGCGGTCCCCTACGGCACTGCGTAGGATCCTACGGTTTTGGCGTGCATCCGTGCGTCGCTGCGGTCCGGTCCCAGGTCGACGGGCACGTGCACCTTCCGCCGACCACTGGCGACAACATCGATGTACTGTGGAGACCTCACGCCTCACGTGTTGAGCAATTCGGCGGTACGTCCACCCGGCCTCCCGCATGCCCACTATACGCCCTCGCTCAAAGTCCGTCAACTGCACATACGGTTCACGTCCACGCTGTCGCGGCATGCTACCAGTGTTAAAGACTGCGATGGAGCTCCGTATGCCACGGCAAACTGGCTGACACTGACGGCGGCGGTGCACAAATGCTGCGCAGCTAGCGCCATTCGACGGCCAACACCGCGGTTCCTGGTGTGTCCGCTGTGCCGTGCGTGTGATCATTGCTTGTACAGCCCTCTCGCAGTGTCCGGAGCAAGTATGGTGGGTCTGACACACCGGTGTCAATGTGTTCTTTTTTCCATTTCCAGGAGTGTATGATTAACTGGCAAGGCATTTCGTACCCTATATTCATCTGATCACAAGGATTTCTCTTTACATCTCACTTAACTGACTACTATTGCATTTACATAATTCACCTACAACTATTTCATTTTAATCAGAATTAAGACATTCGTCTGTGACTGCACACATGTGAATGTTAGTGGTAGTGGTAAGTGTTAACTGACAGTAGAAGATGAGTTATTAGTGACTTTTGTGTTATTTTTATATTATTATTTTCTTTTAACGTTAGTTATTGGTTTACTTTGTTCTGTGCTATATGTTAAGCAGTAAACTTCAGTACTCTAAAATATTACACCCGTCTGGACATAAATGTTCCAATGTGTTTGTGTTTGCGTTTCGATGTGTTCATGTGTCATAACTGCAGAAAGACGATCATTAATATTCAATGAATTGCGAACAGTGCGCAGCGTTTATAATCCTGGATGAACTAAGACAGTTTTAAAAGTGTTTTTGGATAGCATTCGACTTGAGCAAAGACAGTTTTATCTTCTCATACCCAAAAATGTTTCGCTGAAGTTACAGCATTATCGGTGCTTTTCTTTATTTTCGCTTTAATACGAGGGCAATTCGCGAAGTAGGGAAAGATAGATCGCAAAACGAAAACCACAGTGAAAATGAAAACTGTTTTATTTACAACAATTAGCTACTCCTTCCTACCTTCCAACTACTTCTCTGCATAATGGGCGCTTCGTCTTAACACTTGTCGTAGCATTGTTCCATCAGGCGAAATCTTGCAGTGGACACCTTTGTTTGGAGGGACACACTGTTTAACTGGCAGCTTTACGCGCCTTCTTTGGGCTCAGAATTGATAAGAACGACGTGACGCTACGTAGGTGCAAACTAGAGACGCTGTCCAACACAGCTGTCCAAAGCTTCATTTAAAAAATTTTTTTACTGTGGTTTCCATTTCGAGACATATCGATCCTTACTTCCATACAGACCTCGTATATGTGCATACATAAATAATTAGAGTTTTTAAGGAAGTCTTCACAAATTTTCAAACAAGGTTTTATTTTTAAATATATATGGCGTGAACCAGGAGAATCAGGAGGAAAGGTGCATGCTTTGAGGGGATGTTAGCTTTAGCGATTATGAATAAAAAACTTCATGTTGACGTACACCCTATTCCGAATGGTTTCAAATACTGTCATTGTTATCAACATACAATAATAATCTTGATGAAGTTGATATGAACAGATTGATGCAGGACACTTGTGGTCTATCAAGTCAGGAACCCTTCTTAAATTGGCCTACAAAAACTACCTAGGCTACGGTATATGCACGTCGCTCGAGATTTTCAATATGCTTGCCCTATCTCCGCGCAAACTGTTAATTTCAGGAAAAAAATGAATATAATATTTTTCTATGAAATTTAATTTAGTTCAGCTTTGTACAGCGACACGTTTTTGCTGGAAGGTGTGGTTTTTCAAGTTATTCAAGAAAAACGTACAAAAGTGATATTAAATGTTTTCTGTCTCGGAAACCTTTCAAATGAAATTTTTTTCAGAATCAGTTTTACTATCACCATTCGCAGCATGACTCACAATATACACTCCTGGAAATGGAAAAAAGAACACATTGACACCGGTGTGTCAGACCCACCATACTTGCTCCGGACACTGCGAGAGGGCTGTACAACCAATGATCACACGCACGGCACAGCGGACACACCAGGAACCGCGGTGTTGGCCGTCGAATGGCGCTAGCTGCGCAGCATTTGTGCACCGCCGCCGTCAGTGTCAGCCAGTTTGCCGTGGCATACGGAGCTCCATCGCAGTCTTTAACACTGGTAGCATGCCGCGACAGCGTGGACGTGAACCGTATGTGCAGTTGACGGACTTTGAGCGAGGTCGTATAGAGGGCATGCGGGAGGCCGGGTGGACGTACCGCCGAATTGCTCAACACGTGGGGCGTGAGGTCTCCACAGTACATCGATGTTGTCGCCAGTGGTCGGCGGAAGGTGCACGTGCCCGTCGACCTGGGACCGGACCGCAGCGACGTACGGATGCACGCCAAGACCGTAGGATCCTACGCAGTGCCGTAGGGCACCGCACCGCCACTTCCCAGCAAATTAGGGACACTGTTGCTCCTGGGGTATCGGCGAGGACCATTCGCAACCGTCTCCATGAAGCTGGGCTACGGTCCCGCACACCGTTAGGCCGTCTTCCGCTTACGCCCCAACATCGTGCAGCCCGCCTCCAGTGGTGTCGCGACAGGCGTGAATGGAGGGACGAATGGAGACGTGTCGTCTTCAGCGATGAGAGTCGCTTCTGCCTTGGTGCCAATGATAGTCGTATGCGTGTTTGGCGCCGTGTAGGTGAACGCCACAATCAGGACTGCATACGACCGAGGCACACAGGGCCAACACCCGGCATCATGGTGTGGGGAGCGATCTCCTACACTGGCCGTACACCACTGGTGATCGTCGAGGGGACACTGAATAGTGCACTGTACATCCAAACCGTCATCGAACCCATCGTTCTACCATTCCTAGACCGGCAAGGGAACTTGCTGTTCCAACAGGACAATGCACGTCCGCATGTATCCCGTGCCACCCAACGTGCTCTAGAAGGTGTAAGTCAACTACCCTGGCCAGCAAGATCTCCGGATCTGTCCCCCATTGAGCATGTTTGGGACTGGATGAAGCGTCGTCTCACGCGGTCTGCACGTCCAGCACGAACGCTGGTCCAACTGAGACGCCAGGTGGAAATGGCATGGCAAGCCGTTCCACAGGACTACATCCAGCATCTCTACGATCGTCTCCATGGGAGAATAGCAGCCTGCATTGCTGCGAAAGGTGGATATACACTGTACTAGTGCCGACATTGTGCATGCTCTGTTGCCTGTGTCTATGTGCCTGTGGTTCTGTCAGTGTGATCATGTGATGTATCTGACCCCAGGAATGTGTCAATAAAGTTTCCCCTTCCTGGGACAATGAATTCACGGTGTTCTTATTTCAATTTCCAGGAGTGTATGTACGTTGTTACTATGCATTGAAAATTTACTATTTGGGAATGTTTCACTTCCTTTTTCTGGTCTCCCCATTAGCTAAGACAGTTTTCGTGGGTCCAATGGACGCAAATCGTTGGGTCATTGGTGAAACACTGCGTTAAACAATATCAGGCTTGAACATTTTGAGGATTGCTTTTTGATGTGAATAAATATGGAACTGTTTTGCAATCAGTCACTGAACTGAAATTGGTCCACGTGTGCCACGGAGCATGGAGGAATGTGCTCAGTAGAGAAATGCAGTCATCAAGGCATGACAGCTACGATCATAGAAGAGTCCTGTCATTACCTGCAACCGATGTATAAAATATCTAAAGACATTATTTTCAACGCACAGTCGCCGAATTCAAGCACAGTGTCATCGTCGCCATACTTTCTCGGAAACCTTAAGCCAAAGTGGAGAGTTTTTAAAAGGACTGTAACGAAAATGCTCTATTTTGAAAAAGTTATGTAGTACCAGTCGTAATCTTGTAATTTATCGACCTACAACAGCGGTTTCATTGGAATAATACCAACATATGAATATAGTGCCTGTTCCACCCCCCACCCCCTGCTAGAATTTTTCTACCATTTAGTAGAACAATAGCCAGAGTGCTCCAATAAGCTCAGTACATTAACCATGTTTTACAGATTCTGATTTCGTGCTTTGTAAATACAAGTAAGAATTTATCTGAAGGGAGCGCTTTTGCCAACTGACATTATATGGCGTGTGCGCTTACCTATCATAAATGCACTTTGTTCTGACTGACGGAGAACCACAACACGCGCGGTATTCGAATTTCACAGCTGATACACGTGATCGGCGCCGGTTTGTTTACAATAGTACTCGAGTTCCATTGGTTAGGGGCCTCTGCGTATTTCGAGCAACTGAATGCGTTTCTGGTTCCATGCACACGTGTTATGCAACACATTCGTACTGCACTGAAGAGCCAAAGAAACTGGTATACCTGGTTAGTACCATGTACAGCCCCCGCAAACACGTAGAAGTGTCGCAACACGACGTGCCATTTACTCGACTAATGTCTGAAGTAGTGCTGGAGGGAACTGACACGATGAATCCTGCAGAGCTGTCCATAAATCCGAGGGGATGGACACGATGAAACCTGCAGGGCTGCCCATAAATCCGTTAGAGTACGAAGAGGTGGAGATCTTTTCTGAACGGGGCGTTGCAAGGCATCATAGATATGATCAATAATGTTCATGTCTAGGGAGTTTGATGGCAACCTGAAGTGTTTTACTCAGAAGAGTGTTCCTGGAACCACTCTGTAGCAATTCTGGTCGTATAGGGTGTTGCATTGTCCTGCTGGAATTGCCCAAGACTGTCGGAGTGCACAATGGACATGAACGGATGCAGGTGATCCAACAGGATGTTTACGTACGTATCACGTATCAGCGTCGTATGTAGACGTATCAGGGGTCCCATATCACTCCAGCTCCACACACCTCACATTACAGAACATCAGTCCCCTGCTGATATGCAGGTTCCATGAACTCATGAGGTTGTCTCCATACCCGTGCACGTCCATCCGCTCGATAAAATATGAAACGATATTCGTCCGCCCAGGCAACATATTTCCAGTAATCAACGTTCCATTTCGGTGTCGACGGCCCAGGCGAGGTGTAAAGATTTATGTCGTGCAGTCATCAAGCGTTCAGGAGTGGGCCTTCGGTTCCGAAAGCCCATATCGATGATGTTCCGTTGAATGGTTCTCTCGCTGACACTTGTAGATGGACCACCATTGAAATCTGCAGCAATTTGCGGAAGAGTTGCACATCTGTCATGTTGAACGATTCTTTTTAGTCGTCGTTGGTCCAGTTCTTGCAAGATCTTTCTCCGGACGCATCGATGTCGGAGATTTGATATTTTACCGGCTTCCTCATATTCACGGTACACTCGTGAAATGGTCGTACGGGAAAATCCCTTCATCGCTACGGTACCTCGGAAATACTGTGTACCATCGCGCGTGCACCGACTGTAACACCACGTTCAAACTCACTTAAATCTTGATAACTTGCCATTGTAGCAACAGTAACCATTCCAACAACTGTGACAGACACTTGTTGTCTTATATAGGCGCTGCCGACCGCAGGTCCTTATTCTGCCTGTTTGGAATACGCATGCATATGTCAGTTTCTGTGACCCTTCAGTGTATATGCTTGTGGGAACTATATTTAATGTCAGAGAAAGACGTTTCTATAATTTACCTGATACACCCTACTCCTTTTTGGATGCAAGTGAAGGTACAGGGCGAGTATAAGAGTACAGCTTTATATCCTTTGATTCCACAGTAAATTTGAAACGTCCCCTTAGAACAATTACACATGACTGTGCTTAAACTGACACACAATATTTTTAGCGCAACGCAATCTGACTTTCAAAAATCCCTACAAAAGAATGGCCCTGACTAACATTAACCTATGCGTTTCACAAATTGCTTACCTCACAAAAATCTTGGTTACTCGAACTACTGCAATACAGCGAGCGCCACTACTGCCAGCTAAATAAAAGATTCAAACTACGGAAGGCACTAACTACTGATAGGCATAGTTAGCAAATGAAAGATTTTGATAGAGAACAAACAATGTATTTACCTTAATAGTGTTGAAAAATCATAATATACATAGCAGTTCATAATATCCAGTATTACAAATTTCAAAACTCCGCCATCTCTCTCCGCACATCCACCACTGCTGGCGACTCACCTCCAACTGCGCAACGCTACGCGTTGTTCACGTCCAGCTGCCCAACACTACAATGGCAGACAACAATGCAAACTAGCCACAGACTGCACACAGCACAGCCAGTGATTTTCATACAGAGAGCGCTACGTGGCGGAGGCGTTACCAATATAAGAACCTAAACAGCCTACTTACATAGCCCCCATTCTCGACTGACTCTGCTGTGGGTTTGCTCTGTTGTGGCCCATTACCTGTCTGCATGTGAAGAGTCAGCACTGTCTTTCCGTTGGAAGGACAACGCTACTTCTTCAAGACTGCATGGAAATCCACTACTTCTGTGTGCAATTTCTTTTACTAATGAGACTTTGTGGAAAAAAAACTGTAATTACTATTATGATGAATGATCAGGGCTATCTTTATGGACTGTAAGAAAATTTTAGCTTTTGACCAACATTGTATCAATAAGTGTGTGCATTTGATTTCTTTGTTATTGTAATTACGATTATGAAAAATTTTAACAAATATGTATTACCCAGTGCCCAAAACAATTTGTAAAATTTTTTGTGGGGTGCATGGAGGCTGTGTAAATAGGCTGTTTAGGTTCTTATATTGGTAACGCCGCCGCCACGTAGCGCTCTCTGTATGAAAATCACTGGCTGTGCTGTGTGCAGTCTGTGGCTAGTTTGCATTGTTGTCTGCCATTGTAGTGTTGGGCAGCTGGACGTGAACAGCGCGTAGCGTTGCGCAGTTGGAGGTGAGCCGCCAGCAGTGGTGGATGTGGGGAGAGAAATGGCGGAGTTCTGAAATTTGTAAAAATGGATGTCATGAACTGCTGTATATATTATGACTTTTGATGACTATTAAGGTAAATACATTGTTTGTTCTCTATTAAAATCTTTCATTTGCTAACTATGCCTATCAGTAGTTAGTGCCTTCAGTAGTTTGAATCTTTTATTTAGCTGGCAGTAGTGGCGCTCGTTGTATTGCAGTAGTTCGAGTAACCAAGATTTTTGGGAGGTAAGCGATTTGTGAAACGCATAGGTTAATGTTAGTCATGGCCATTCTTTTGTAGGGATTTTTGAAAGTCAGATTGCGTTGCGCAAAAAATATTGTGTGTCAGTTTAAGCACAGTCATGTATAATTGTTCTAAGGGGACGTTTCAAAGTTAATTCAATTCTTTTTGCTTGGAATCCCACAAGTAAAGCTAACAACCGTTAAGATAATATGCGAATAAATTTACCCCTGACTTCAAAAATAGTATGTAATTTTCTTTTTGTCCTGTCATGTTCGATTTGGGGGTTGCCAGTCAGATCCTCAAATACATCTGGTATAGAGTATGCTAAAAAAAGTATTCCAAATTTTGAGTGGTGGTAGTATCGACCAAAACAAGAAGTTATTAGCACTTGTTCAATTCGCTGTTGTGAAATATCTCTTCTGCTGCAAGTGCTTTGCTATTACGAGCGAGCTACGGAATGCAGTAAGCAAATGAGGACAAATTTCTTTGTTACGTTCATGGATACAGTAAGCAGCAGACATCTTTCAGTTTTGTTACTGAGAACCGTAATTATAGTTCTGGGTAAGTGTGTCGTTTACAGTTAGTTCTAATGGAACCAGTTTGTGTTTTGATTAGTTTGTTAAATGATTCTACACTCTAGTTTTATGTTAGCACTTACCAACGAAATGGAGGCTTATAATTCCAGAAGCGAAATGGCAGGCATTACCTTCTGTTATTGTGTGACAATATAGAGTCAGACGATATCAGTAAAATTCAGCGTTGACCAAATCAACAATCTGAGCTCCGGAAGAGGGAAACATAGGGGTCTCGATCGCATGTGTGAGAAGGGTGTTTCTAAATTTCCTTACGTGCTTTGAAGACTTGGAACGGGGATGGAGAGGGTTTCAGTTTTGACAGTAGCTCATTCCGGAAAACGTAGTGTTGAGCACACGCAAATTAAATGCCAAGTGAAAATGAGAAACTGTATCGGACCAGAAGGTGTGTTTAGATAGATGGTAAGGGGCTTGCTCGTGATAAGTAAGAATTCCTTGTTCAAGTCCTGGTTCTGGCATACAAATTCCAATTCCAACTTCATTTGTATACTGTTACAGAAACAAACATCCAAAATACATCCCATTAATTTGATTCTGCAGTGTGAAAGAGAGATACTAATTCACTGTGACTCTGCTAATTATTACATTTGTAACTCATTGCCTAACCTGGGGCAATTTCCAGTGCTATGGGTCAATGAAACGTATAGTTATTTTATGTAGTGTGTCATGCGTTTCATGTCTCTTCTTCCACTGATGGCCAGCACTAACCTTTAATGTTGTGGCAGCGCACGCGTTCTGCAGTCATTGCACTAATCTAGTTCAACTGTCATTGTTATGCTCCATTGTCCATCATGCCAACACTTCGACCTTCCGATAAGTCCGAAAGATAGCAAAAGGTACATGCATACCTCCTCTGGACATACTCTGTTCTAATTTCCGTTAGAAAAGTGGTGTGGGTACCTGTAGTCATGTCCTAGTTCATGATCCACGGGCAACGTATGAGTGGCCAAGTAAGTGGTCCCGACAGTCGGGATACCAGTTACTTCGGAATAAGGCTGGGCATCTCGGACATATTCTGCGTCGTGGTCACCTTTGTGCTCATACGGCAAAGACTACCAAATCCACCGGTTAGTCCCTCAGCCGTTACGGTTAAACCCAATGGGACTCGGGGCAAGTAAGGCTAGCAACCTGCTTCCCTGGTACTTTAAATATGATGCTGGCAACAATCAGAGCAAAATGCCTCGGACCTTTGAAAGTGACGGAGTCCCACCTCTAACTGACAAACCAGGGACTCCTAAGATACGACTTGGCAAACAAATGGTAATGAGATGGGGAGCTATTAATATCAATGGGGGCTACTCTGGGAAGAAGGTAGAGCTGGCAGAGGCTGCAAGTAAGATGGGGTTGGACGTTTTAGCTGTTAGTGACATTCGGGTAAGGGGTGAGAAAGAAGAGGAAGTGGGAGAATACAAGGTCTACCTGTCAGGAGTCAAAGCAGGAATAGCACAATGGCTTGTAGGGCTTAACATCAGGAAAGAAATGGAACCCAGCGTAGTTGCAATAAGGTATGTAAACGAACGACTGATGTGGATAGATTTGACAGTGTCTAGCAAGAAAATTAGGATTGTGTCAGTATATTCGCATTGTGAAGGGACAGATCAAGATAAGATGGATAGTTTTTATGAGGCACTCAGTGATGTAGTTGTTAGAGTAAAGGACAAGGACAGTGTTCTGCTCATGGGTGATTTTAACGCCAGGATTGGAAATCGAACAGAAGGGTATGAAAAGGTTATGGGTAAATTTGGAGAGGATATGGAGGCCAAAAGGAACGGGAAACAACTCTTGGATTTCTGTGCCAGTATGGGCTTAGTAATCACAAACTCCTTTTTTAAACATAAGAACATTCACCGGTATACTTGGGAAGGCAGGGGAACCAGATCTGTCATTGACTATATAATAACAGATCAGGAATTCAGGAAGGCTGTGAGGGACATACGTGTATTCAGGGGATTCTTTGATGACACTGATCATTATTTAATCTGCAGTGAAATTGGGATTGTGAGGCCGAAAGTGCAGGAGGTCAGATCCATATGTAGGAGGATAAGAGTGGAGAAACTTCAGGATAAGGAAATCAGGCACAAGTACATAACAGCGATCTCAGAAAGGTACCAGTTAGTTGAATGTAGTCAATTACAGTCATTGGAAAAGGAATGGACAAGGTACAGGGACACAGTACTAGAAGTGGCTAAAGAATGTCTTGGAACAGTAGTGTGTAAAAGTAGGATGAAGCAAACAGCTTGGTGGAATGATACAGTCAAGGCATCCTGTAAAAGGAAAAAGAAGGCGTATCAAAAATGGCTACATACCAGAACCCAGGTAGACAGAGAAAGTTATGTTGAAGAAAGAAACAAAGCCAAACAGATAATTGCAGCATCCAAGAAGAAATCGTGGGAAGACTTTGGAAACAGGTTGGAGACTATGGGTCAAGCTGCTGGAAAACCATTCTGGAGTGTAATTAGCAGTCTTCGAAAGGGAGGTAAGAAGGAAATGACAAGTATTTTGGACAGGTCAGGAAAACTGCTGGTGAATTCTGTGGATGCCTTGGGCAGATGGAGGGAATATTTTGAAGAGTTGCTCAATGTAGGTGAAAATGCGATCAGTAATGTTTCAGATTTCGAGGTAGAATGGGATAGGAATGATGATGGAAATAGGATCACATTTGAGGAAGTGGAAAAAATGGTCAATAGATTGCAGTGCAATAAAGCGGCTGGGGTGGATGAAATGAAGTCGGAACTCATCAAATACAGTGGAATGTCAGATCTTAAATGGCTACACAGGATAATTGAAATGGCCTGGGCGTCGGGACAGGTTCCATCAGACTGGACAAAAGCAGTAATCACACCAATCTTTAAACATGGAAACAGAAAAGATTGTAACAACTACAGAGGTATCTCTTTAATCAGCGTTATGGGTAAAATCTTCTCTGGCATTGTTGAAAGGAAAGTGCGAGTATTAGTTGAGGACCAATTGGATGAAAATCAGTGTGGGTTTAGGCCTCTTAGAGGTTGGCAGGACCAGATCTTTAGCTTACGGCAAATAATGGAGAAGTGTTATGAGTGGAACAGGGAATTGTATCTATGCTTTATAGATCTAGAAAAGGCATATGACCGGGTTCCTAGGAGGAAGTTATTGTCCGTTCTGCGAGATTATGGAATAGGAGGCAAACTTTTGCAAGCAATTAAAGGTCTTTACATGGATAGTCAGGCAGCAGTTAGAGTTGACGGTAAATTGAGTCATGGTTCAGAGTAGTTTCAGGGGTAAGACAAGGCTGCAACCTGTCTCCACTGTTGTTCATATTATTTATGGATCATATGTTGAAAACAATAGACTGGCTGGGTGAGATTAAGATATGTGAACACAAAATAAGCAGTCTTTCATATGCGGATGACTTAGTTGTGATGGCAAATTCGTTTGAAAGTTTGCAAAGTAATATTTCAGAGCTAGATCAGAAATGTGAGGACTATGGTATGAAGATTAGCATCTCCAAAACGAAAGTAATGTCAGTGGGAAAGAAATATAAACGGATTGAGTGCCAAATAGGAGGAACAAAGTTAGAACAGGTGGACGGTTTCAAGTACTTAGGATGCATATTCTCACAGGATGGCAACATAGTGAAAGAACTGGAAGCGAGGTGTAGCAAAGCTAATGCAGTGAGCGCTCAGCTACGATCTACTCTCTTCTGCAAGGAGGAAGTCAGTACCAAGACTAAGTTATCTGTGCACCGTTCAATCTTTCGACCAACTTTGTTGTATGGGAGCGAAAGCTGGGTGGATTCAGGTTACCTTATCAACAAGGTTGAGGTTACGGATATGAAAGTAGCTAGGATGATTGCAGGTACTAGTAGATGGGAATAATGGCAGGAGGGTGTGCACAATGAGGAAATCAAAGAAAAACTGGGAATGAACTCTATAGATGTAGCAGTCAGGGCGAACAGGCTTAGATGGTGGGGTCATGTTACACGCATGGGAGAAGCTAGGTTACCCAAGAGACTCATGGATTCAGCAGTAGAGGGTAGGAGGAGTCGGGGCAGACCGAGGTGAAGGTACCTGGATTCGGTTAAGAATGATTTTGAAGTAACAGGTTTAACATCAGAAGAGGCACCAATGTTAGCACTGAATAGGGGATCATGGAGGAACTGTATAAGGGGGGGCTATGCTCCAGACTGAACGCTGAAAGGCATAATCAGTCTTAAATGATGATGATGATGTTGATGATGATGATGATGATGAAAGTGTCATAACGTTATACACACTCAGCAGTCCAATGTACTCACACCACCTGTAAGACTTTTCTGTACTGAAAATACTGAAAACAAGCTGGCATGAGGATAAGTATTTAATAGATGTATCCCACACCATAGGAATATTTGAATACCAGTGAAATATTACGACGGAATGCCAAGAAAAAATATGTATCTACAATCATTACGGTTTGTGCACAGCACCTTCTTTTGTAAGACGTTTCATTGTCGGATGACGGAGATACTGCGACATATTTTATATGCTAAAATTTTTAATAGTCTTGATCGGAATAAAATATACAATTACAATTTGTTATAACCAGTTTCGGGTGCCTGACGACCGTATTCAGATCTACCAAAATAAATAGAAAATTTACTTTCCAATAATGTGAGTTCAACAGTTTTTACAAACATGCAGTAGATAAAAAATTAAGATGTAAAACTGCGATAAACGAATCAATCTTACTAAAGACTCAGTATCTATGTGCACTGCTGACCATAACACCATCGTAACTGTATTTACCTCAGAACTAAGGAAGTAAACGTAAAATGCCTTCCAGCTGACGTGAAAAATTACCAGTCTTTTAGACAAACATTATTGAAAAGGTGATACGTGGAAATATTAAGAATTTTTGAAATATGCATTTATTAGGAAAGTATGCCAAAACAATAAAAAGCATACAGTGCTTACAAATCATCAATAAGTCAGCTACTAACAACACTACCCAACAACCCACACTTATGTCAAAATGAACGTTAATCTAGTTACACATATGATAAATCGGTTACATATAACAATACAACGATTTTCACTACACTTAAATGAACCACTTGTTTTATAAAAACAAGATCATACCACAACCCAAAATCACTGCTTAAAGAACAAACTCACTGTTGTAATAGCGACAATCTGAACTGTCATTTCATCAGCACATTTGTGTGCCCAGCGTTAACTGATTTCGCAGACTTGCATACTGACACAACATTCACTATCGCATGCTCCGCGTGCACTCCACAAACATACATTATGCTCATAAATTTCCGTAGCACAGTGCAATACAATTGGCAGCAATGCACCTTCATGCACTTGCATGCTACACTGTAATTTGACTTGAATCCAAAGTCATCAATATACAAATATTAATGTAAATTGCACAGATCGCAGTTGATACAAATCCTGATTGATGGTTTCAGTGATGTTGTATTACCATCTTCAGATCTGAAAGTATTGCAAATTACAGCTTTAAACACGTCTATTTCTCAACAACCGCATACCATTTTCAAACACAGGAATCACATTTCCAACCTAGATTTCGACTCCTCTAAGTACGTCTGAATGAAATTTTGAGAATCCGTAAGATTACATTGCGACAAGGGTGCTCTAAACTCTGACCATTGCTTTCTCGCAATGTAATTTTATGGTTTCTCAAAATTTCATTCTGATGAAGACATTGTTAGAGGTGTCGAAACCGAAGTTAGTGTAAAAAAAAACTTGGTGTTCTGCCTTACGATAGATCGTGTCATAAGGGAAACCTCGTCAGGGAAGTCCACCGCGTGAGCGTCTACGGAAGTGATTCCAGTGGCGGTTTTCCTTTGCCTTCCACTGATGATGAAATGAGAATAAGGACAACACAACACCAAGTTTCTGAGCGGAGAAAATCTCCGACACAGCCGGGAATCAAACCCGGGCCACTTGGCGTGACATTCCACCGTGCTGACCACTCAGCTATCGGAGCGGACAGGTTAATGTAGCAAACAGTTATGTTTAACCGATTGGCTACGTGATTACTATGTTTGAAAAAAGATTGTTGCCAAAATTTTACACTACTGGCCATTAAAATTGCTACACCAAGAAGAAATGCAGATTATAAACGGGTATTCATTGGAAAAATATATTATACTAGAACTGACATGTGATTACATTTTCACGCAATTTGGGTGCATAGATCCTGAGATATCCGTACTCAGAACAACCACCTCTGGCCGTAAAAAAGGCCTTGATACGTCTGGGCATTGAGTCTAACAGAGCTTGGATGGCGTGTACACGTACAGCTGCCCATGCAGCTTCAACACGATACCACGGTTCATCAAGAGTAGTGACTGGCGTATTGTAACGAGCCAGTTGCTCGGCCACCGTTGTCCAGACGTTTTCAATTGGTAAGAGATCTGGAGAATGTGCTGGCCAGGGCACCAGTCGAACATTTTCTACATCTACATCTACATCTACATTTATACTCCGCAAGCCACCCAACGGTGTGTGGCGGAGGGCACTTTACGTGCCACTGTCATTATCTCCCTTTCCTGTTCCAGTCGCGTATGGTTCGCGGGAAGAACGACTGTCTGAAAGCCTCTGTGCGCGCTCTAATCTCTCTAATTTTACATTCGTGATCTCCTCGGGAGGTATAAGTAGGGGGAAGCAATATATTCGATACCTCATCCAGAAACGCACCCTCTCGAAACCTGGCGAGCAAGCTACACCGCGATGCAGAGCGCCTCTCTTGCAGAGTCTGCCACTTGAGTTTGTTAAACATCTCCGTAACGCTATCACGGTTACCAAATAACCCTGTGACGAAACGCGCCGCTCTTCTTTGGATCTTCTCTATCTCCTCCGTCAACCCGATCTGGTACGGATCCCACACTGATGAGCAATACTCAAGTATAGGTCGAACGAGTGTTTTGTAAGCCACCTCCTTTGTTGATGGACTACATTTTCTAAGGACTCTCCCAATGAATCTCAACCTGGTACCCGCCTTACCAACAATTAATTTTATATGATCATTCCACTTCAAATCGTTCCGCACGCATACTCCCAGATATTTTACAGAAGTAACTGCTACCAGTGTTTGTTCCGCTATCATATAATCATACAATAAAGGATCCTTCTTTCTATGTATTCGCAATACATTACATTTGTCTATGTTAAGGGTCAGTTGCCACTCCCTGCACCAAGTGCCTATCCGCTGCAGATCTTCCTGCATTTCGCTACAATTTTCTAATGCTGCAACTTCTCTGTATACTACAGCATCATCCGCGAAAAGCCGCATGGAACTTCCGACACTATCTACTAGGTCATTTATATATATTGTGAAAAGCAATGGTCCCATAACACTCCCCTGTGGCACGCCAGAGGTTACTTTAACGTCTGTAGATGTCTCTCCATTGAGAACAACATGCTGTGTTCTGTTTGCTAAAAACTCTTCAATCCAGCCACACAGCTGGTCTGATATTCCGTAGGCTCTTACTTTGTTTATCAGACGACAGTGCGGAACTGTATCGAACGCCTTCCGGAAGTCAAGGAAAATGGCATCTACCTGGGAGCCTGTATCTAATATTTTCTGGGTTTCATGAACAAATAATGCGAGTTGGGTTTCACACGATCGCTGTTTCCGGAATCCATGTTGATTCCTACATAGTAGATTCTGAGTTTCCAAAAACGACATGATACTCGAGCAAAAGACATGTTCTAAAATTCTACAACAGATCGACGTCAGAGAGATAGGTCTATAGTTTTGCGCATCTGCTCGACGACCCTTCTTGAAGACTGGGACTACCTGTGTTCTTTTCCAATCATTTGGAACCTTCTGTTCCTCTAGAGACTTGCGGTACACGGCTGTTAGAAGGGGGGCAAGTTCTTTCGCGTACTCTGTGTAGAATCGAATTGGTATCCCGTCAGGTCCAGTGGACTTTCCTCTGTTGAGTGATTCCAGTTGCTTTTCTATTCCTTGGACACTTATTTCAATGTCAGCCATTTTTTCGTTTGTGCGAGGATTTAGAGAAGGAACTGCAGTGCGGTCTTCCTCTGTGAAACAGCTTTGGAAAAAGGTGTTTAGTATTTCAGCTTTACGCTTGTCATCCTCTGTTTCAATGCCATCATCATCCCAGAGTGTCTGGACATGATGTTTCGAGCCACTTACTGATTTAACGTAAGACCAGAACTTCCTAGGATTTTCTGTCAAGTCGGTACCTAGTATTTTACTTTCGAATTCACTGAACGCTTCACGCATAGCCCTCCTTACGCTAACTTTGACATCGTTTAGCTTCTGTTCGTCTGAGAGGTTTTGGCTGCGTTTAAACTTGGAGTGAAGCTCTCTTTGCTTTCGCAGTAGTTTCCTAACTTTGTTGTTGTACCACGGTGGGTTTTTCCCGTCCCTCACAGTTTTGCTCGGCACGTACCTGTCTAAAACGCATTTAACGATTGCCTTGAACTTTTTCCATAAACACTCAACATTGTCAGTGTCGGAACAGAAATTTTCGTTTTGATCTGTTAGGTAGTCTGAAATCTGCCTTCTATTACTCTTGCTAAACAGATAAACCTTCCTCCCTTTTTTTATATTCCTATTAACTTCCATATTCAGGGATGCTGCAACGGCCTTATGATCACTGATTCCCTGTTCTGCACTTACAGAGTCGAAAAGTTCGGGTCTGTTTGTTATCAGTAGGTCCAAGATGTTATCTCCACGAGTCGGTTCTCTGTTTAATTGCTCGAGGTAATTTTCGGATAGTGCACTCAGTATAATGTCACTCGATGCTCTGTCCCTACCACCCGTCCTAAACATCTGAGTGTCCCAGTCTATATCTGGTAAATTGAAATCTCCACCTAAGACCATAACATGCTGAGAAAATTTATGTGAAATGTATTCCAAATTTTCTCTCAGTTGTTCTGCCACTAATGCTGCCAGAAAGGCACGTTCAGGACCTGCAACATGCGGTCGTGCATTATCCTGCTGAAATGTGGGGTTTCGCAGGGATCGAATGAAGGGTAGAGCCACGGGTAGTAACACATGTGAAATGTAACGTCCACTGTTCAAAGTGCCGTCAATCTGAACAAGAGGTGACCGAGACGTGTAACCAATGACACTTCATACCATCACGCCGGGTGATACGCCAGTATGGCGATGACGAATACACGCTTCCAATATGCGTTCACTGCGATGTCACCAGACACGGATACAACCATCACGATGCTGGAAACAGAACCTTGACTCATCCGAAAAAAATCACGTTTTGCCATTCGTGCGCCCAGGTTTGCTGTTGAGTACATCATCGCAGGCGCTACTGTCTGTGATGCAGCATCAAGGGTAACCGCAGCCATGGTCTCCGAGCTGATAGTCCGTGCTGCTGCAAACGTCGTCGAACTGTTCTTGCAGTTAGTTTTGTCTTGCAAACGTCCCCATCTGTTGACTTAGGGATCGAGACGTTGCTGCACGACCCGTTACAGCCATGCGGATAAGATGCCTGTCATCTGGACTGCAAGTGATACGACGCCGTTGGGATCCAGCACGGCGTTCCGTATTACCCTCCTGAACCCACAGATTCCATATTCTGCTAACAGTCATTGGACCTCGACCAACGCGAGCAGCAATGTCGCGATACGATAAACCGCAATCGCAATAGGCTACAATCCGGCCTTTATCAAAGTCGGAAACGTGATGGTACGCATTTCTCCTCCTTACACGAGGCATCGCAACAACATTTCACCAGGCAACGCCGGTCAACTGCTGTTTGTGTATGAGGAATCGGTTGGAAACTTTGCTCATGTCAGCACGTTATAGGTGTCGCCACCGGCGTCAATCTTGTGTGAATGCTCTGAAAAGCTAATCATTTGCATATCACAACATCTTCCTGTCGGTTAAATTTCGCGTCTGTAGCCCATCATCTTCGTGGTGTAGCAATTTTAATGGCCAGTAGTGTATAACTCTCCGGAAGTACCAGTTATCAACAAACATCTCACAGCAGCTAAGGTGACGCATTTCACACCTCTGTGCCTTGCTGATACAGTTATGACTTTTATTTCAGACTACTTAGTGGTACTTGGGGGCGTCTTTTCTGTGAGGTAAACATTATTTTGCTCTATGACGGTGGAGTTACCATAAATATTTTTAGCGGTTTCTTTTACGTAACATTTTTAATTTCACAATCTGCCTCCATGTTCCCAGTGATCAGATGGCAATGTGCCACACATAGGGGCTTTTTAATTCACATACCCGATGGTATTTAAAACTGAACTAAAGTTTTCACCAAATTACGTATGATACTTACAAACTTGCAACATATTTGTAACACTTACAGATCTGAAGATGGCAACGTAACTTTGCTGACACTAGAAGTCAGGATTTAATATATCAAGTGCTATCTGGGCAATAAAACTTCTATTTTGGAAGATTTTTGACATTCATACAGAGATCTCTCTCCTTCTAACAATTTCATGTAACTGCAGTACGATATTAATTCCGAAAACACTCTAACGTTATCGTTGTAATCTGCTGAAGCCATTTCTCATCTTCACTCCAGTGTAGTGCTTATCACCCGAGAAGACAGAATGTTCTCCCTCAGGTTTTTCTCGACGCGACCGCCTTTCGTGCTGATCGTTGCCCATCAGCCATCACTCCGCAGAAACTCCACAGGGGCCCTTGGACTTTGCTCCTCGCAGACCAGACTCGTTCGTGTCTCTCCGCGTCTGACTCACCATTCAAGGCGACTCCCTTGACCAGCCACGCCGACGCCAAACAAGTGCTACCAGTGCGCCAGACAACTTCCCAGTGCCGACCCACAACACACTAGCCAGTAGTCGCAGCGGCCTCCGGCCCTGGCTCAAGCTGAAGTCGCCGCTTCGTTTCGGTACAGCACACTGTTCCCCTGACTGCCAACACCTCTAAGCCGATCATATAACAGTGCAAATACCTGGCTGCGGCGCAGAAAAGTGCCACAGGTGTGCCAATCACTTCGTCCGCGGTGCCGGCGCTGGCTTGCAGAAGATGCTGTCAGTTCCTCACCGTACTGCAGACTCACCATTGCCACCCGTGCACTCTCCTACCTGCCCGGCGGTGGTGTTCACGTCTATTACATGTCCCGCTGCACCAGCACTCTGGCGGCACCAGCGCCACATGCGAAAGAACATCGTCACCAGCGCAGGGAAACTAGCAGTGATGTTCGATGTTGTGTATGCAAAGCAATTTCATATATTGAGTAACCAGTCCATACCGATGTCGTATGTTCTTCACATTGCGTCTCAGATTGTCAACCTAATTCACACAAATTGGCATGTACTGTACTGTAGCAGGCACGCTCGAGACTCAGAACCACTGTACAGCTGCGTACTTGCTTCTTGTATTCCACAGCCAGCAGTGGTCGGTTCTTACCTAATAATGTCAAAGTAGGTGAGGGAGATACGAAAGTGATGCTGTGTTTAAAGACAGAGTGGGGTTTGTGCATGAAATGAAGAATACCGCTGTTTATTATATAATAATTAAATAAGAGAGAAGATATACTATAAGTACATGCATGGTCCGTCCCGGTAGCTGGGTGGTCAGTGTGACAGAATGTCAGTCTTGAAGGCCCGGGTTTGATTCCCGGCTGGGTCGGAGATTTTTCTCCCCTCAGGGACTGGGTGTTGTGTTGTCTTAATCGTCATCATTTCATCCCCATCTACGCGCAGGTCGCCGAAGTGGTGTCAACGCGAAAGACCTGCACCAGGCGAACGGTCTACCCGACGGGAGGCCGTAGCCGCACGACATTATTTTAGTACATCCATGCAAACCTCTACAGGTTTTCGACGTCGTAAATCGTATTATGCCAGACCCCTTTCTTCTGCGTATTTAGCCTTAGGCGATCCCTAATTATAGAAGGGCAGTTGGTCATTGAATTCACAATGCTTTTCAGTTACGTATTGATTGCTATAGACATTATTAATCTCTTCTAAACATCTTTTTCTTTCTGCTGTGTCACAGTTACTACATCTATACACCTAAGCCTTTTGCTAAGCGTTACCACAAATACTTTGTATGTGGCATTTGTCAAGTGTTTCTCGCTATCATTATCACACTTACCACCATTTTTAAAAGCCGAAGCAGCTGGGGGATAATAGTTTGCTGGAAGGTCTACTGATAAAGCGTAGGAAGTAGAGAATATTTCATAAACTTTGTTTTTTAGGTCTCCAAAACATTTACTTTACAGCTTTTCAACTGAGCTACTCCTGCTTCCAATTTATTGTACCCTTGTTTCATTAAAAGAAATGTTTCATAGTTTCATATTTTCTTCCTTTTATAATGTTGGATCGACGGACCTATAGGTTCTATGTGCCTCTCTCTTGTTGCAAGTTAAAGCGAGCCTTTCTTCACCTTCGCTTACACAATTTAGAGGCCTTGATTTGGTCCGTTCTGTATATATTCTTGTGTTTCTTTCTCTCGAGACGTTACCGACGATAGGAAAGCAGGAAGTTAGCTTCATTATTGGTCTACTGGCCGCGTGGCCGGCATAATAACGCCGGGAACGGCGTTTTTAGGCAAATGGCTCTATTAGGATGCGGCGTGGGTCCTATACGGACTCAGCGCCCCAAGTGTTCCATAGCCTCGAAACGCAGTAGCGGGCTACACCCAATTGAGCGTCAGTGGTTGTGTTGTGAACTCCTGGACGTTCTGGGTTTAAAACCAGGGCGATGCTGGACATTATTTATTATTATGTTAATTCAGTACAGCACGTCAGCTAACTACAAAAAGTGACTATGCGATACAAATGCACTAATGGAAATGAAAAAGGTTGTACAATGAAACACGAGTCCAATATTTATCAGACTTTGTGGAGATGTTCCTCACGTAATTTGTAAGAAATGATTAAACTTTCATTCCAGTCAGAACTGATGACCATTATAAACATTAGTGCACGGTGTTACAGAGGCACGAATACATTGTTGCATTCATTGTGGCATGAAAGCAGACAGCCTCCGCACGTCAATCTGAGGATTTCTTGTCACTCCTGAAAACTCTGTGTATTAGTTCGTGAAGACTGGTGCCTTGAGGCTGGCCTGAAAGTACATACCACTTACCATCATATCCCAGGCATGCAAACTGATCAAGTCGGTCGAGGTGCCTTACGGCCTTACTGTGTTTGTGGCGTGATCTGCCGTGTGATGTCATGCATTATCTTGCTGAAATATATTTGGTACTTTGTTCATGAAGGGTGCGACAACATGTTCTTCAATATTTACCAAACAAATTCTGTTATCACTTCCACGAGTACTCCGCACCATTGTTCCAGAAGTTGGAGAGATAAGCATCTACAGAAATACTGCTTCACTGACTTTTCACCAAATCCTCTAGAACTTCTTGACGTTGATATGACCGCCACAAACACAAGAGAAAACAACGAAATGCCACTCAGAGTCCCAATGGACTCTGGCTGTACACCAACCATGCCCCTGTTGTCAGGGGTAAATGACGCTTGGCAACAAGAGATAAACCAGCTTCCAGCAATCGGTTCCCGAATTTTCGTGGTAAAACCCAGCCGGTAGCTTCTTACCAGATTTCAACTGCTGTCACCCGTCTGTTCGGCGGAACTGGAAGAAATAATCCTATAATCTTCTAGTGTTGTATCACTTCTGGAAAATCATGCCTTCTCTACTTGGCACACTGTTGTGAGAGTCCATCTCGCCACTACTCGTTCCGCAGCACAATGTGCTGCTGACAGCTGTCCCTCAGATTTGTCGGTATGGTGCCCCAATGTCCATCATGCCAATAATTCGACGTATAATAAATTCCGAAAGATGAAACTAAGTTGCACATTTACGCCGTCTGGTACACCCAATTGAGCGTCAATGGGCGTGTTGTGAACTCCTGGACGTTCTGGGTTTAAATTCCACGTGAAAATTACTAATAACATTAGACACACCTCACAGTCATCATATACTCGTACTCACACCATGCTTCATGTGTACGAATGACGTTTTCTGAACTGGAATTAAACCCGCATAGGGAAGATCTGCAATCAGTATATCATTCTGGGATGAAAACTGAAAGCGGTTGCGACCTGGTGTTGAGTGATAAGGTACTGGACCAGAATAAGTTGATCAAAATTTGAACAAATCACTTTATTTAAACAAGCAAAAACTTTCACGCGAAAACAAGCACTGAGACAAGCTTAAAACATAGCGGCTCAAGCAGTACACAACACCAGAATTTAGTAATATGACTTTACAAAAGGCTACAGGTGACAAAACGTACTAAATGGCAATTAACTGACGTCAATATTAAGCAACATTGCCAACAAGATTTATTATTATAATGTAAGAAATGTAACTGCTGGCAAAATTTAGTAGAACAAGCACAAAATTAAATAGCAACTGCCAACACGATTACTATTACAACATCAGGAAAGGAACTGTTGGCGGAATGGAATGGTATGATCAAATGACTTCAACGTTATACAGCACCTGCCAACAAAAGAAATTAGTTTAGCACTGACAATTTAATTGAAAGTTAAATTTAATTCGATGTGGGGAGCAGGGGGAAAATGTCTTTACTCGTACCGGGCTAGCAAGACGCCTTTAAATTATAAAAGTCAGAACGAAGAATACACACTTTCAACCAGACAACTTAATACAGAATAGGCACTCCAATTTAGCGTGACCAAAACCCAATACTTGAAATCGTACAAAATTCTGTCTGTAAAATGAGGCCGTCGGACGGTAACAGCAGCAGAAACAGAGCAGAAATTTGTCTTAGCAACACTAGAATAAACGGCTGGCCAGCCTAACTAATTTCTCAACTTAGCTTCATTAGCGCAAAAAAAGGTTCAAATGACTCTGAGAACTATGGGACTTAACATCTGAGGTCATCAGTCCCCTAGGACTTAGAATTACTTAAACCCCTAGGACAAGTTTGAGGAAGCAGCAGCTTTTGCACTACTCAGCCCCACGAGAAGCAAATCATATACCTAAGTGTAATTCTTAGATCACTGGCTGTGTTTTAACCAAATAACATGAAATTTATATGGTAATGAAAGACATGATTTTAGCAGTTTCGTGACCAGTACAGCAGCAACGAATATCGTGGTCCTTCAAACTAAAAACGTTGTGGTTACGTACTTTATGAGGTATTAACCGTTGAGAGGTATCCCACGAAGATATTTAATTAAGTGTCTCATGAAGATGTTTAGTTAAATTGGGATGAAGTATACTTTACAAATGTTACAAACTGAAAGATATGTAGGTCTTGGGAAGCATAACTTGACGCAGTGTAGTGCAGTATGTGAACAGAATGTAAATACTCGCTAGAGGTAAATACAAAGTGTGCAATTCTATATTTGCGACGGATACATTTATTGTGTAGCTGTAGGTAGGTGAATGAAGTCTATTGATTTTTTACATTTTCCTTTAATCTACTGATGTCATGGGAACCGGGAATGTCACATAAAGAGTCTTTTCTTTTAAATGGCGGGGTTCTTATGGTAACATAGTTTTGTTAGTATGTTAATATCACTTCTTTGATCAATTGTTTCACTGTAGTTTCCGGTATCGATTCATAAAATTGTACTAGAACGTACTAGTTCATTGCTACATTCTCGAAATATACTTTCATTTCTTTCGTATTTGCACCTTAATGAAATTGTTTGTGTTCACCACAGTATTTTATTGACTGTAGTACACATTATGCGTTTCGATGTTAAGCAATATATACAATGAAATCGGCATCAATGAAAAACATGATAACATCCAAAATAATAAGTGCATCATGAAAAGCGAATGAAACTTAACTCTTACCGAAAAACATGACGTAATGTTTTATGAATAAAAAGCAGCAGAATGGATCTGTCTAATATACATACACAATATTTTATCAGCCTAAATATCATGGCATTCAAGTACAAAATGATTTGGCTGCACTCACGAGCGCCGTGAGAAGCGGAGACCATTAGGTGGAACTTACACGTGGCGATTGTGATACATCATATTTTGGCATTAAAAAGACGTTTTGCATTGTGACCTTCATGCAATATCAACTAGCCAGTGTTCTTGTATCTTTTTTTGACATTTTAAACTAATTGTTTTACAGGTAATTCTAAGGAGTTGGGTGCGTATGTTCCAAACTAGCTGGCGCTAAGTGTAATGATATCTTCGGTACCAGTGAATACAGCATTTAAGGAATGTAACAATTACAAATGATATATAATGTTCGTACAAAAATTTACATGGTAAAGAATATATATATGATCAAACATAATCAGTGTTGTAGCAAAGTCAAACATGTGTTGTTGTTACTGGTTTTTGCAGCACTCTGTGATACTCTATCCTGTGCAAGCTTCTTCATCTCCAAGTAACTACTGCAACATACATCCTTCTGAATCTGCTTAGTGTATTCATCTCTTGGTCTTCCTCCACGATTTTTACCCTCCACACTGTCCACCAGTACCAAATTGATGCTTACTTGATGCCTCAGGACATGTCCTACCAGCCGATCGCTTCTTCTATACAAGTTGTGCCACAAATTCCTCTTCTCCCCAATTCTATTCAGTGCCTCCTCCTTTGTTAAGTGATCTACCCGTCTAATCTTCAGCAGTCTTCTGTAGGACGATATTTCGAAGGCTTCTATTCTCTTCTTATCTAAACTATTTATCGTCCATGTTTCACATCCATACATGGCTACACTCCATACAAATACTCTTAGAAAAAGTTTCCTGACACTTAAATCTATACTCGACGTTAACAAATTTCGCTTCATCAGAATGCTGCTACGGTCGCAGGTTCGAATCCTGCTGTGGGCATGGATGTGGGTGATGTCCTTAGTTTAGTTAGGTTTAAGTAGTTCAAAGTTTAGGGGACTGATGACCTCAGATGTTAAGTCCCATAGCGCTTAGAGCCATTTGAACCATTTTTGACCCTTCTTCAGAAACGCTTTCCTTGTCATTGCCAGTCTACATTTTATATCCTCTCTACTTCAACAACCATCAGTTACTTTGGTCCCCAAATAGCAAAACTCATCTACTACTTTAACTGTCTCATTTCCTAATCTAATTTCCTCAGCATCACCTAATTTAATTCGACTACATTCTATTATCCTCGTTTTGCTTTTGTTGATGTTCATCTTATATCCTCTTTCCAAGAAACTGTCCATTCCTTTCAGCTGCTGTTCCAGGTCCTTTGCTGACAGAATTACAATGTCGTCGGCAAACCTCAAAGTTTTTATTTCTTCTCCATGGATTTTAATTCCTACTCCAAATTTTTCTGTTGTTTCCTTTACTGCTTGCTCAATATACAGATTGAATAACGCTGGGGATAGGCTAAAACCCTGTCTCACTCCATTCTCAATCACTGCTTCCCTTTTGTGCCCCTCGAAGACAAACGTACAAAGTTATTGTTGTTAAGTCTTTGGTAGCGTGCAAGGAAGAGCTTACTCTGTGAGTTCTATCAGCTGTTGGCTGAGACAAAGATTACTCGTATAAAAACAATACAGAGGAAAATACACACACCCCTGAAATGTGACTACATGTCATAATCTCCAAAAAACCATAATATGACAATGTTATAGAGATGAGTAGTGTAGTATTAGAATGTACAAAGAGCTCACATAATCGTTCCAGTTCACATAGCAATAGCACTGGAAAAATTAAAACAAAAAATAAGAGGGAGAACGGATATCACCTTGCGATTCAATCAAATTGTTGCTAGTGAAAATAATCTTCAAAAATGACCAACATGGGGACTATGATTAGAAGCGACTTGTACCATCAGCAACTGCGCTGTATACTTGGAATCGATGTACCGAATACATTTGACCTCATATGGAAATCATACTAAAAAGATGTCGCTAGCAGAATTCAAGTCATCATAAAGACGAAGAGATATGTTCACTAATAGGTGTCTAGACCCTTTTGATCAGACGGTGCATGGACCAAGGTGTCACTAGGGACGCAGTGCAGGGTAAGCCCAGCAGTAGACCATCAATTTCGCAGTCTCTGAGATGACAGGACTTTTCTTCCTACGGCCTCTCCACCCCCCCCTCTCCGACCCACAATGCAGGTGGACATACTTTAAGGAAAGCCTGTCCGAATGGCATCAAGCTGCATCTTTCGTTACAAATTTGTGACTAACTTCACGTTATGTTTGTATTAATGGGTCCAAACTACTGCCACATAACTATCGAATTGCATAGACGTTCTCCGCAGTGGTACCACAAGTAAATGTTGCCATCGTCAAGTTATATGCAGAAGCAGGATTCGATGACGACGAATCTGACATCCAGTGCACCCTTACAGCACCATGAACTTGTGATAAACATTTGGTGCAGCCTCAGTAATAGCAGCCTGATGGAGGCGCACAGCGACTGCAGGTGGTGAGGGACAGTGCGTGTCGATTTAAGGTGCGCCTTGTGGATAGTCGCCGTGCGGCGGTAGCTTGTCCCACACGTAAGTATAGGCGCCTAGTTTGGACACAGGTGTAAATGTAAGCACTCACACACACATATTGAGAAAGAGGCTTGCATCTACAAGCGTACATCTAGTTGCTTGTTGGGCCAGCACAGTCCCAGGGGGGATGAGGCGTAAGGCACCTTACAGTGATACTCGCCGAAGCCCTACTGAAACCCTGAATGCACACGTGATTGATGAACCGGTTTTGCCTGTAACTGTCATGCACAAAATGTGTCTGCCACACGCTTCTTAATGGGAATGGGACCGCTGCCTTCACCTAGACACCTCTGCGACTCTACCTCGTCGATCATGTGATACAATATCCACTATCAGGCTTATTTTATTACAAAACAGTCTCCAGTTTCATCATAGTTTTATCCACACTGCAGTTTCGGTGCTCGCGTCGCAGAAAAACTAAATTTGAAAGTAGCTTAAGTGGATTCCTCTGAGCAATTCATTCTATACCGAGGAATTTTTACTTAGAAACTAGCTTCTTTTCCTTTGGTCTTTAGTATTCCGTATGATGTGACGCAGCACACCACGGTCTCCTTTCCTGTGCCAGCATCATGTCAGAGCAGCTCTTACGCCAAATGTCTGTAGTTATTTGTTGAAGATATTCCACTTTCTATGTTACCCTCTATGATTCCTGCTAGTAAAATGGAAGCTATTTTCTGACGTCATAGTTCATTTAGTAGCCAGTGTTACAAACTGTTTTTTTTATTATTAAATATTTTCTTTTATATGAACTTATCTGTAAATGGTCAGAAAACAGCCGTATTTCAATACTAATTGCCTTAATACTCTGTGAACTAACTTGTTCCATGACATTGCTGTTTATCATGAAAAGTGACCCATGGAACATGAATCTCTCAAACTGGGAAGCAAATTTGGACAGATTGTTTATTTTATTATTATTATTACTATTTTGATTCTAAATGTAGATTTTACGGTATGAAACATGAACATTTGTTCCAAAGACTTCCTAATAACACAGGAAGTGTATGATTTTGTTGGTGCTTGTAAACACTGAAAAAAATTTAAAAAACCATGTACTGTATACATATAATTATTAATGTCAGGTATGTCATACTGGAACCTCTTAAAGGTGTTATTCTCAGAGTTAATGTTGTATGGGAGCTATGAAGTGCTACAGATAGAATGACATTGACTTTGAATACTTTGGCTAACAGCTACACCAGTTAACTATGCTGGTGTGCTTTCAGAGGTCATAGAGCATTGGCTTCGAGTCTAACATTGGCGTGGATGTGTGTGTGTGCGATGGTGCTGCTTCTTAGCTGCTGTGATGTCTGCTGGTCGTGTCCATACACAATAGAGCTATAACTGTCATAAATGACAAGTAATGAGTCTCCACTTGGTTATAAATTAAACATACTATCAGCAAAGCGAGATGTTCCATCCATAAAACTGAAAAGAAGCACGTAGCATCAGTCCAAGTCTTGCCTCCACAACACTAAGAGGATCACTTTACATTAGTCGTCCTGATGTCCTTAAAGAAATTCAGTTTACTCGATTGTTTTTTTGTGTCATCCACACCAAATAAAGATAAGCTACCTTTGTATACTTTGAAGCAACAAAAACATTAAGCATACATTACTTTTTCCGACGACAGATATTTTCGTACATCAAGGGATGAAACTGATGTTGTTTGAAGGAGTGAATATGAGATAGAATGATTACATAACTTACTTTGTTTCACTTTTTTGAGAGGATATGAAGGTGTACTTTCGGGACAGTAAAGCAAATGTGGAAAATTTTTATTGTGAAAAATTTATTTTTTAAAGTTTTTACATTCCATTACTATGGATACTGGTGGCATGTATGGGTCAAGTTGTTGGGTCTGGCACCAGATTTCAGTGGCCATACTTTCCGTAGCCCCCAAGTCCTCCAAAGCCACCGGCAGCTCCGCCATATCCTGCAGCAAGGCCACCACTGTAACCTCCAAGACCACCGCCAAGGCCTCCTCCGATACCGCCGTGGCCAGCGCTGACGACGTAGGGCACTGGACGCTTAACGACGTAGGGCTGAGGAACTGGGACAGACACTGGGGTGGGGACCTTGACGGGGACGGGCACAGGGTTGTCTACAGGGACAGGGTACGGCTGCGGTACCTGCACAGGGACAGGCCGGTCCACAGTTACCGTGAATGGGACCTTCACAGGCACTCGAACGATCCTCTCCACGGGGACTGGGACCCGGACAGGGATTCTGTTGACAGTGATCTGTGGTTCTCCCCCTCCGATGCCGGCCCCAATGCCACCTGCAAGGCCGCCTCCGACTCCACCAGCGTAGCTTCCTCCATAGCCACCTCCATAGCCTCCGTAGCCACCACTGTAGCCACCTCCCAGACCATAGCCGCCACTATAGCCACCCAGCGAACCGGAGAGTCCTCGCTTCTCTTTCACCGGCTGCTCCTCCTCAGCTAGGATGGACAGGGCCAGACCACACAAATACACGCACACCTGTTGAGAATCAGGCGTTTGTAATCAAACTATCAAATAGGTAATAGAGCTGTGAACAAAAATTAACATTGTACGCTTATGAACTACAGAAGTGTTCTCAGTTTTCTATAGAAAGTACTCTGATTGATACGTGTTTACTGTTTCCCTCGCAGCATATGTTTCTGTTGCAAGTAAACAACTGTTACTCAATGAGACATAATGTATGCAGTTAAATTTCAAATGAAACTATAAAAATCAGACACAGAACGTAGAAACTGTGAGACATATCCCAATAGATGTGTATTGCAGTGGAGCCTAGAGGGATGTATAGACGAGGCGTATTCGGAAAGTAAGATTCGATTAGGCACTAACTGAAAACCACTGTGAAAATCTGATGGAACTTTGTGCAGATTTGTTGGGCAGTGTCTTTAGTGTACCTGTCGATCGCTTCCCGTCGCTCTTTTCAGTTCAGAGCGCGAAGTGATCACGAACTGCTGGCTACGATGACAGCATTTTGGCACAAACAATGAAAGACAGGCCAACGTGGAGATTTGGCGAGATCACAGACGGCTGCTTTCTGTGACGACGGTGCTGGAAAATTTGTACAACGCCACGACAAATGTCTAAGTCGGAGCGGTGATTATTTATCGAGATAGCTGGAATATATGGCTAACTATCGCGGATAAAAAATTCTTGATTTTCGCTTTGGTTTTCATTTTGTCGACCAATCTGACCTTTCTTTTCGAACAGCCATCAGATTTCCGTCGGTTAAGACTGCCGGTTAACGTGGTTTTGGTCAACATATAAAACTATTCTCTGACGTTTCCATTCTAGTTGCTGGAGACATCTTTGTAGGGAGAAGGTAGTTGCCTTTTCGCTACCGAAGGCGTCCCTCCAAGTCGGGGACGAAACGTCAGGGAAAGATGTTATGTATTGGCCTCTACCTACCAGCTCAGCAGTTTTAACTGAACTAAACACTAGTCGTGGAAACCCATGTAGTACGATTATAACGGATTTTGTCCGAAAGTAAGACATCTGGACTGATAAAACTTTCATATGTGTGGATTGTAAGTTTAGAATAGTTTGCTATAGAGTTTATAATCGTTAATTTTTGTGTACCGACTTACAGCTGCATTTTCCTAGATTTGACGGACCAAGCGAGAGTTTTTGAAACGATGGCGTTCTCTGATCTCTGTCTTATGGTGATTAATAATATTTCTACGGTATATTTTCGCATAATTTGTCTGGAAAACTGACGACACGGAATTGAGAGTTCAAATGCCGGGCAAATGTTATACATTTGGACGTGGACTAGCTGAAACTAAATTGTCGTTAATATCACATTTTTCACATTTCGGAATTGCTTTTGCAGTAAAATATCATTGTTGTATCATTCTCCTGTTGTTCGTAAGATTTTTTGAATGTTATTAAGAAAAGTACAGATTTACGTTTAAAATGCTCGTATGTGTTGTAGTGTGAAATTACATAATGTTTACAGGAATATTAGTTACACAGCAAGATTACTCGTCCTTTCGCGTAGTTGGGGCCTTTGTAAACCTGAAGTCGATGTCATCCACTATGGGCGATCATGTTACATAAAATAGGCACCCAGCAGATTGCCAACTTTTCAAACACAGTATAGATTTAAGATTCAAGATATGCGAGTATAAGGAGAAAATGTTGCCCTATTACGAGATCAGAAAGAAACTTGAGACTCTTGGTAGGAAATACGAAAGTGTTGTTTCACTATATTTTCACCGTTTTAGATTACTTAATTAAGCTACTGAAGAAGATAAAGTTCTCTGAGAGTATTTAGAACCAGATTTCTTCTTACAAAAGAGTAGTCCTTCTATTTGTAAGTGGTTTCTTCCATGTACAACAAATTGATGTTCATCATGTGATGGCAGGAAGAATGCTTGATGTGAAGGCAGGAAGAATACTTGGCTTACTATTAAGAAAGTTTTTCTATAGACGATGTATGTATCGATAATTAGTTTCACAGTTAACTCTTAAGAGAATCTACGACAAAAGTTGCTCGATTGTGACGCTTGTAAATATTCGAAATACTTTCTCAATAGATTAGCGCACCGCAGGTGATATATGTGAAGACAATAAAGTAAATCCTTTTATCCCATCACCAAACAGGGATATTGAAGCATAAATTTTGTGAAGTAATGAAATTAGAGACTTGACTAACACTATTGAAATATAAGTACGTATTTCCTACGTAACAGCCGAGTGAAAGTAAACTGAGAATGTATGATGTTCACATTGTATATTTTAGCTCCACGTAGCAGTAACGTAAAAACAATAGGAATAGTTTATTCTCACTTCTCCAACTAATATCAAGCTCTGATTTCGTACACTGTAAATATGTTCAAGGTCAGAAGCGATGGGTACTTTTGTCGATAAAGTAGGTCAGGCGATTACCGAGGTGGTTGTCAGAAAAAAAAAAAACACGGTCGAATTCTTCCTCTATTGACCTACTTTTAGTAAGCACATCGTTCCAAAAACGTCAACGTTAAATTTATGCTAAATTATAATCTTGATTTTTATTTTTAAACGGCTGTCTCGGAATTCTGTTTCTGGTGTCTGTTTTTCTTCGAATTTCTGATCAGTTCAGCGGTTTTAGTATTTCTGCTATCATCTTTCCCCGTCAAAGAAACTTGAACCTGTTTCGTCCTTCTAGGATCAGTGCTGCATATTCCTCAAAATATTGGCTTTATAATTCCTATTAAGTATCACGGGAGACAACGTCCAATGGCAAAAAGAGTTTTTATTCAGATTAAACCCTACGAACCCTCACATTGCCCTTCTTTGCACTCGCTCCGTGTCCCCTGATATTTATATTGAATTTTGGACAGATACCTAGAAACAAAAACGCATTAGTTCGCACAAACAGTTCATTCGTTACGCATTCCTATTTGCAATAGACCCTAAACTGTGCGCTCTATTGTAGCATTATTTACTGTCAGTACTCACCAGGATCCTCATTGCCGCAGATGTGTGTTCTGCTGAGAGCGAGCAATGACTGATGCTACTGCGAGGTGTTGGTGAGCTTTTATACCTCTAGCAGGCCAACATCCGCATCCCCGACGCTCACCAGAGCGCAATTACGGAGTCCGGTTTCACAGAAACTGCACAGCGACGTAACTACCTCCGCTGATATGTAAGCTAAGTGGAGCGACGGAAGGTAATACAAGAGTGAAGAAGATCTTAGATCTTTGATGTGCTGATGACAAAAGGACCCGAACTCAGCGTAAATCAGGCAATCATTGATCACAATGTCGCTACAGTATCACTGAATATGGCTGTAAATATTAATATAAAGAAAGGCAGGAAGAACTTCCTTCTTAGTAAGAGCGACAAGAAACAGATTTCATATCACCTGAGCGGTCAGCACGAAACTTCCATCTCGTCCCGTAACAACGCTGAATATCAATAGACAAAGTTAAATATGGCGTACTGAAAAGTAATTGCTCAGAATATTTTATGTCAAAACTCTTAAAGCGTTTTAGATAAAATGAATATTGTTAACATTCTACGTCTTTATTCTTCATGCCCACATACTTGTAGCGCTCTACTGTTAAAGGGCTCAGAACTGCAGGTTGTAACATGGCGGTGTGTAACACAACTATGTGGGTACATGGGAAAATGCGTACTGTAACCGAGTTTAGAATTCAGACAGTTCGTCAACACATGGAGCAGCCTCTTCTGCACAAGGGTGCCGACTTATAAAAATATTGGGGAGGGGGGGGGTATACTGGGGGTCATGCCCCGATAAATTTTCTGAATTTTAGATGAAAAATAGTGAGTCTTAAAGTTTTTTTAAGCATTTTAGAGTCATATGATCAACATTAGAACCCAGAAAACTGAACTCTCGATGACCCGACACTCCGGGAAACTCAACAAGCCTGTCACATTTTTTGACTTTGAAAAAAGAAAAGCCGGCCTTTGTGACCGAGCAGTTCTAGGCGCTTCACTCTGGAATCGCGCAGCCGCTACGGTCGCAGGTTCGAATCCTGCCTCGGGCATGGATATGTATGATGTCCTTAGGTTAGTTAGGTTTAAGTAGTTCTAAGTTCTAAGGGACTGATGACCTCAGATGTTAAGTCCCATAGTGCTCAGAGCCATTTTGAACCATTTGAAAAAAGAAACAAAATATAAACACGCACGGTATTTTTGTAAAAAGGTAATTTAATTCACAGTAATAACCATGCTTATAGACTATTACAGAGCAGTGAATACATAGCTCTGAAAATACTGAAATTATATATAAATAAATCCTAACTACCATTAAAAGAATAAAACATAAAATATTGCTGTCAAACAGTAATAGCACTTTGATTAATAAGTGAAATAGCTAATTTAAGCTTACTTTGAACAAGGCTCATGGTTCGTTAAATAAAAAAGTATCTCAAAGTTAATGCTGTAATACAGTTAATGAAGTTAATACAGTATGCCTAATACTTTCAGTCAAAAAGTATGTAATTAACGGGTTTTAATTGGGTCTTACACCCTAAAAATATTTAAGTATTTCAAAATAACTAATACAGTACTATAGTAAAATAGTTATAAAGTATTAAACTGGTGATAATATTTCGAAACTGAAAATTTAACTTTATGTATGTATTTAATTCTCTATTTTATAAAGATTTTTAATATTGCACTAAATGCCATTATTAGGGCTAGAGTGTCTTTAGAAAGGTGCAAATGTCGACTGCCTGACTGGATAACTGGATATGAGGCCGTTGATGACTGGTCGGATATCCAATTCATCCAAAACATCTCGATGGGCATGAAGAACAGCCAACTTGCTCAATCGCTTCCGTCCCATTGTTGATCAGATATTTGACTAGTCCAAGGGGGCTAAATGACAGTTCCGCTGTTGCTATCGTGATTGGAACTACTTGGAGAAGCTTAATGCACTTCACTACTTCACGTAACATTTCTCCAACTGCAGGCTATTGTGTAATGTACTTTCTTACATCACGCATGTTTTATAAGACCAGTTATTTTGTGTTGGCGATATCGGCTAACATATTAAAGTGTAAGCGCAGTCTCTCAATGTCTGAGAAATTTCTGAAAAACTCAGTTGATTTTTCCAAATTTGTTTCACCTCTGTTTACTAAAGGCAAACACTCTTGTTCTACTGCAATGACCTGTGTGAGCCCAGTTGCAGCTAAGCGCTCACTAATGCAAGATTGCACCGTTTCACAAACTTCAATGTAAACAGCTTTGTAGTATTCCTTTGGGGTTTTGAAAGTGTGCAGTGAGCTGGCTTCCAACATAATTTTGTGATTTTACAAAGCATAATATAACGGATAATTTTCTTAATTTTTGAGGGGGCTTGGCCCCCATCCGGCCCCATGGAGTCGGCGCCTGTGCTTCTGCAGCCAGACGATACCAAACCACACACGAGCGCTGCGACATCTTCAACAATCCGACACCTTGAGTCCACTGTCATCGATCATTCTCCATACAGTCCTGAATTGGCCCCAGCCGATTTCCAAAACTTTTTTTGAACGCTTTCGAGGAATTGTTTTTGATAATGATGAAGCAGTGCAAGCAGAGGTGAGATTGTGGCTCCATCAACAACGAAAAAATTTCTACAGTGACGGTTTTGACAGACTGGTCTCTCGTTGAGAGAAATGTGTTCGTCGATAGGACTAATATGTCGAGAAATAAATATGTAGGTATGGAGAGTGAAGATGGAGTTTGTTAATAACGTTTGTTTCATTTAAAGAGCTTTAAGAGTTTTCACAGATGCATTACTTTTCACCACGCCCTTGTAAAATACGCTTTAGATGGAAATGAGCCTAGAAAAATTGTGAGGAGCTCAGAAAGACCGACTGCTCTTCAACAGGTATGTTAGAAACCAGAGCAAAGACAGCTTCACTGCAAATTTAAATGTAGATAAAGCCTCGCGGAGAAATAAAAATCAAAGGAAGCCAAAATCAGCGCAAGGAGAGCAAGCTTCCAATGTATTCGAAAGTAAAATTTTGTCTACCGACATGACAGGAAACCCTGAGGAGTTCTGGTCTTACGATAAATCAGAAACGTATGGAAACCATCTTTCCAGACACTTTGCGATCATAATGGTGTCGACACAGAGGACGACACAGAAAACGCCGAAATGCTAAAAGTCTTTTTCCAAAACTGTTTCATAGAAGAAAATCGCACTGAGCATCTCCTTCAACTCGTCGCATGAACGACAGAGTGGGTGATATCGGAACAAGTGGCCACGGGATAGAAAGGCAACTGAAATCGCCCAACACTGGTCCTAATGGGATACCAAAATGATTCTACATAGAACATGCGAGCCGCGTGGAGTGGCCGCGCGGTTAGAGGCGCCATGTCACTGATTGTGCGGCTGGTCGCGCCGGAGGTTCGAGTTCTCCCTTGGGCATGGGTGTGTGTTGTTCTTAGCGTAGGTTAGTTTAAGTTAGTTTAAATAGTGTGTAAGTCTAGGGACCATTGACTCCTGCACTTTGGTCCCTGAAGAAACACTTTGAACATTTTTTTTAGAATATGCGAAAGAACTTGCCCTCCTTCTAACAGCAATGTACCGTGGGTGTTTACAGGAGTGAAGTGTTCCTGATTGTTTGAAAAAAGCGCAAGTCATTCCCGTTTTCGAGAAAGTTCATCGAACAGTCGAGCCAACTACAGTCATATACCTCTGACGTCGATCAGTTGTAGAAGTTTCGAACATGTTTTATGATTGCGCGTTATGACAGTTGTAGAGACCGAAAATCTCCACTGACGGAATCAACACGGGTTCCGAAAACATCGATCGTGTAAAATGCAGCTCTTTGTATTCGTCTGCGAGATCCAGAAGACGGTACATACCGGCGCCCAGATAAATGTCGTGTTCCTTGACTTACGTAAGGCACTCGATACAGTTCTTCAGTGCCGTTTAAAGAGCAAAATGCGAACGTACGGAATATCAAATCAACTGTGTGATTCGACTGAAGAGCTTCTAGCAAACAGAACACGTCATTCTCAATGGATGTCAATGAAACACCTATTTACATACGCACAAAATATAAGTACGGTTCAGAATGAGAAAACCAATATAATTGCAAATGAAAAACTGTAAGTAGCGTTGCAGCAGAGTATTAAAAATTAAGAATACTGATACAGTGCAGGTTTTGGTTTTGAAATCACTTCACGCAATACCTTATGTTCATTTAATAACCGTGAAATGAGCGAATTATTAGTAAATGAACTCATGAAACCATCAATATTGTCGCAAGATAATTTGTGTGTGTGTGTGTGTGTGAGTGTGTGTGTGTGTGTGTGTGTGTGTGTGTACGACAATGTAATATGTTTGAGATTCGGAGGAAAACCGATGTGATCTATATGAAAAGAGGAGTACCATACAATATGTAATTCTATACATATGAGCAATATGTACATACAACATCAGGAAGAACTGGAGAACCTATTGAAAGGAGTGGAGAATATGTGAGCACATACTGTAGATTGAGAGGAAATAGGAAAAAGAAGAACGTAATAAAGAGTAGCAGCAATGCAGAAACTGGCAGAGGAAAGCAATTGCCCGGTTGAAACTTAATTATATATGTCGACAGTTAATCCATACCTGGAAGCGAGGATATTGACCTTGTTTACCTGTTGCCGACAAAAATGGTTGAAATGGTTCTGAGCACCACGGGATTTAACATCTGAGGTCATCAGTCCCCTAGAACTTAGAATTACTTAAACTTAACTAACCTTAGGACTTAATGCACATACATGCCCGAGGCAGGATTCGAACCTGCGAATGTAGCAGTTGCGCGGTTCCGGACTGAAGAGCCTAGAGCCACTCGGCCACCGGGGCCGGCTGTTGCCGACATTGAACAGACATCGGTACCAAGAATTCCAAAAGTTTTTCCATCGTGTGGTATGATTACAAACGAACAATTTGGGATTTTCCCTTTACTTGTGCTGTGAAACATGGTTCTTGCCAACTTTGATGATTCTAAGTCGACGGGAAGAACCCGATAAGTTTCGATGAGTGAATTTCGAGTATAAAATATTTGACGTAAAAGGCCTATGTTTTGACTGAATTCAGTTAGACGCTTAAAAGTTTTATTTTACCAAGGAACCGTAGGCCTTAATATGTGACATAAATTTGAACTTGATACGTTCACCCTTTCCTGAGTGATATGATTCTCAACTGTCTGCCAGACAGACAGACGTACAACAAAGATATCCTGTAAGAGTCTGTTTTTACAGGTTGAAGTGCGGCAACCTAAATATGTGTCGCATTACTTACTGAACGCCCCTCGTATTTGTATGTACGAGTCCATGAAACATTCACCCGTCTGCGTCTGATAAAAGCACCTTAGAAGCACAGAGTAACTGTCACAGCACACAGTGAGGTAAAACGGCAGTTATGCCATATGATTTGTATCCGAATCTAATGACATGAATCGATTTACGAGATGAGAAATGTGCTAATTTTTATATGGGTTGTGTATGTCAGCACTGTCGACAGTGTTATACGGCACCGATTTTACTTCAGCTAATTTTGAGATGGGCTGTGTGTATCAGCTGTGTTGGCAGTGTTTTGTGACACAAAGTAATTCAACGAATTTGGCGCTGTGCGTCCTTGAGAATTAACGTATTTGCTGCAGCAAATGAAAATGACTGCGAGAGTAATCTCTATGGAGCCGATGCTACTCCTTGCTGATACAGTATCCTCGACACTGGATTAATAATGTACTATGGCTTGAAATACTGGACTAGAAAGACGTGTTTTCGGGACGGATCTAATTGTGTTATTGCACGGCAGCCATTACGCATTTGCTTAGAGAATGAAGTTTAGTTAAACACAGAGACGTAATATCTTGTGAATACAAATACGAAAGTACTTGTTTTGTTAAAGAGAACTACTGTCTAAATATCTATTCAAATGTTAGCAATTTCACCTAACCCCTTTGGAAGTTTGTGCTTCAAGTTTACATATACGCATGACTAGACATTCGTCTCTGCGGCTTTATGGGTGTTAGTTTCAGCCTGCACATGTCGCAAAAGGCCGTCTTTGTTTTGGAACAGTAATTTAATATTATTTTCTCCCCCCCAAAACTGAGAGGACCACATTCATACGAGGTGCGACAATAAAGTAATGAGACTGATTTTCTTTGCAATATGTGGCAACCCTGCAGGCTTGTGTAGGCACAATATTTTTGACCTTGGTCTATAAGCTGCTTCTAGTTCAAGCGGTACATCGATGCAACTCCTCAGTCGTGAGTTGTGCTGTAATAAGTTAAGACGTGTTTGTGTCTATCATCACGAAAATGGAACCGCATTATATTGCGCAACGGTATGCCATTTCTTTTTGCGTTAAATTGTGTGAAAACGCGACGACAACTTACGGTAAGCTTCAGAAGGCTTTTGGAGAGGAGGTTATGTCAAGAGCTCAAGTTTTTCGTTGGCATAAAATGTGTAGTGAAGGCAGAACGAATGTTGAAGGTGAAGACCGTAGTGGGCGACCATCAAATTCACGGAAGGATGTCAACTTGGCCAGGGTGTGTGATCTCGTACAATCCGATCGAAGATTATCCGTGAAAACGATTGCAAAAGAACTGAACATCAATCGAGAAACGGCTCGTCTAATAATAACTGAAGATCTTGGTATGAGAAAGATTTGTACAAAAATTGTCTCCAAAAATCTCGCACCACAACAGCGAGAAACACGAAAAAATGTGGCAGCCGATCTGGTAGAGCAAACAGAAATCAATCCAGAATTGTTGAGCCGTGTTATCACTGGTGATGAAAGTTGGGTTTTTCAGTACGATCCAGAGACAAAATTCCAATGTTCGCAATGGTGCTCAAAGGGATCACCCAGACCAAAAAAATCTAGCATGTCAAACCCAAAAGTGAAATGCATGCTTATGTGCGTCTTTGATTCCAAGGGAATTGTTCACAAAGAGTGGGTGCCTCCTGGACAAACAGTTAACCAATATTACTACAAAGACAATTTAGAAAGATTTCGTAAAAGAGTTCTTCGTGTCCGTGCCAACATTGCTGATAATTGGATTCTGCATAACAATAATGCGCCATCCCATACTGCTCTGTCAGTAAAGCAATTCTTAACTTCAAAACAAATTTCAGTACCACCACAGCCACCTTATTCACCAGATATCGCTCCGTGCGTCTTTTTTCTATTTCCAAGAGTCCAAACGGCGGTCAAGGGACACCATTTTCAAACAACACAAGATGTCCAAAAGGCTGTGACGAGGGTCTTGGAGGATATTACAGAAGATGAGTTCCAGAAATGTTACCATCAATTGCAGAAGCGCTGGAAAAAGCATGCAATCAGAAGGGAACTACTTTGAAGGAGACAACACTAAATTTGGCTAAAACGGTAAGCAACTTTTTATTTTCACATCTGTCTCATTACTTTATTGTCGCACCTCGTATGCCCCAGAGTGTGCCACGAGTGTAGTTAGCCACGCTTGACTAACGTGAGAAATAAATGAGCTTTTCAGGAGAGCGGCGTGCAGCAGTAGCGGCGTATCGCTACCATCTGTTCATTACGACGACTGTTCGAACCTACATCAAACAAGTAAGCTTATTGAACATAGCTATAGCTGTGCGGTCCTGCAAGTTTAGATCCATTGGAAAGGCAGTCTTAATTAAGAGGAAAACTTCTTTGTGAAGCATATTAACATTTAACTTAACAGTTAAGTGACATTCATTCCAACTTTAATGTTTCAGGTTTAATATTCACTGAAGCAAATCGCAATTTAAAAATCTCCTCCTTCCTTTTTCCTTCGCCAATACAAAACCAAGGAGTGAATTTCAAAATCTCATCAATTCAACCATATCAGAGCTTTCTGCCGTGTTCCTAGAACGCTTAAAGCGAATGTAATGCTAGTGCTTTTCAGAAGAACGCAGCCGATGACCTTCCTCGTCCTTATTCAGCCAGAGCGTATACTGTAGTGATCTCGTCGTTGACAAGGTGTTCAGCCCGAATCCTCCTTGCTTCTCCATTTTCATAAGTCATTGACCTTTGGTAACGCTAAAAATATATTCAAAACTTGAAGGTACACTAGGGTGAATTAGGAGACTGTAAATTCACATCAACATTTTAACAATGCACATGAGATAGTCGTACGCAACCAAATTTTTTTATATTTTTTTATTTGGCCTTTGAGTATGTACTCAATTTAGCCATCGGCAACACATAGTGACAATGTACACATAATTGAATAAACAAATACAGAAATGCATATTTACAAGAATAAAATGCTTAACTGTTACAGGTTTGTACATGATGTTTTAAAAATTGAATTGAATTGAACTGGAAAATAATTAAAAGTGCCTTGGCTTACAATTCACACCAATTCTGAAATATCTTCATCAGCAAGACATATTTATAATTTACGTATACCATTAAAACCTACAGATTGTGACCAGTACTCTTGATGAAGTTAACTATTACTTTATATACATATTATTATTATTATTATTATTATTACCAAAGGAGCATAGTCATTATTCATTGAATGAGATGGGTATACTGAGATACATGCTGTTCTGAGAAGAACGGGATATACGTTAACCAACGAACATATGGTACTTGATAGCGGCAATTTTTAGTTATGCACTTTTCGTTCAATACAGTCACACAAAGCAGGAATTTCTTGCTGTTTTTGTTAGTTCTGTCACAATCATTGTTAACGGCTCTTAAAAGACGAAAAGAATTTAATCATTATCACCATGACTTTGTGTTAGAATAAATCTTCATGTTGAGTTACGCTTTCGTATTTCTCCAGTCATGTTTTTACATAATTGCAAATTGTAATGAAATATTATTTTTTTATTACTTGCCAATTCTTCAATGGTGAAATTTTGTAAATGGAATTGTGTCAAGAAATTCTTTTGAGAAGAAATTTTTTAATACAGTTTCTTGAGAAGAGTTTTTGTCCAGAGAGTAACTCAGATTATCCTGCGTCATTATCCAGCTCCCATTACCTGACGAACATTCTTTTTATGAGAGATAGATTTTATGAGAACCAAGTTTGCATTGCATGTATTAAAGAGATCGCATTGCCCTACACTGAGTGTATGCACATAGCACTCACAACTTGAGACACACCTTTCCTTCTGTACCTATGAGAGTCACTGCGAAACAGAAAAGCCCAATACCGGAGATAAGAGTTTTCAGTTTCACAGGGCCAACTGACAATGTTCAGCACCCGCTAGGTTAGCCGAGGACGCTAATGCGCTGCTTCCTGGACTCTGACAGGTGCCCCGGCCCCGGCGAGGGCCGTTGTGCCGGCCAGCTTGGATGTAGTTTTTAGGCGGTTTTCCACACGGCCCACCTCAGTTACACGACTCGCAGACATTTGCAAAAATGTTCGCAATATTCCATGGCTTACGCTAGACGCAGACAGCTGGGGTACACCAATTCCGTCCTGGGGGCTGCGGGGCGGTGGCGGGAAGGGCATCCAGCCACCCTCTGACACTAACATCGCCAAATCCGTGTCCCGGGTTGAATTGGGACAAAGGCTCAAAGTACATGAATTAACAATGTTGAGTATAATTGTATTGTATTGTACTGTATGTTAACCGGGGGCCTAGCCGGGGCCGCAGCCGCAGTGGTCTACAACCCCACGACGACTACCGCAGTCCACCCTTCCGCCGCCCCACACCGAAACCAGGGTTATTGTGCGGTTCGGCCCCCGGTGGTACCCCCCCCCCCCCCCCCCCCAGGGAACGTCTCACACCAGTCGAGTGTAGCCCCAATGTTTGCATGCTAGAGTAATGGTGGTGTAAGCGTACGTGGGAGAATTTGTTTGTGCAGCAATCACTGACATAGTGTAGATGAGGCGGAATAAGGGGAACCAGCCCACATTTGCCGAGGCAGATGGAAAACCGTCCAAAAACCATCAACAGACCGGCCGGCACACCGGACCTCGACACAAGTCCGCTGGGCGGATTCATGGGGGGGGGGGGGAGGGGGTGTGAGTGTAATTACTCTCATTAAAGTTCAAAGTAAATTTTTTGTAACGAACAGTACTGATTCAGACAAATCATATTTCATTCACATTCTCGCAGTCAACTTTGGTTCTCATTCTCGCAGACAGGTTTAGTTCTTGAGTGTAAACTGTGCGAGGTGCATTCAAGTTCTAAGGCCTCTGATTTTTTTTCTCCAGACTGGAAAGAGAGAGAAACATGCACATTGTTTTAAAACGAGGCCGCGTTCATTGTCAATATGTCCCAGAGATGGCAGCACCGCACGGCAGATGGAATTTTACCACCAGCGGCGAGAATGAGAACTGTTTTAAATGCTTAAAACGGCGACGTTTTCCTTACTTGAACAGCGTGCAATCATTCGTTTTCTGAATTTGCGTGATGTGAAGCCAATTGAAATTCATCGACAGTTGAAGGAGACATGTGGTGACGGAGTTATCGATGTGTCGAAAGTGCGTTCGTGGGTGCGACAGTTTAATGAAGGCAGAACAACATGTGACAACAAACTGAAACAACCTCGGGCTCGCACAAGCCGGTCTGACGACATGGTCGAGAAAGTGGAGAGAATTGTTTTGGGGGATCGCCGAATGACTGTTGAACAGATCGCCTCCAGAGTTGGCATTTCTGTGGGTTCTGTGCACACAATCCTGCATGACGACCTGAAAATTCGAAAAGTGCCATCCAGGTGGATGCCACGAATGCTGACGGTCGACCACACGGCTGCCCGTGTGGCATGTTGCCAAGCAATGGTGACGCGCAACGACAGCACGTATGGGACTTTCTTTTCGTTGGTTGTGACAATGGATGAGACGTGGATGCCATTTTTCAATCCAGAAACAAAGCGCCAGTCAGCTCAACGGAAGCACACAGATTCACCGCCACCAAAAAAATTTCGGGTAACTGCCAGTGCTGAAAAAATGATAGTGTCCATGTTCTGGGATAGCGAGGGCGTAATCCTTACCCATTCCGTTCCAAATGGCACTACGGTAACAGGTGCATCCTACTAAAATGTTTTGAAGAACAAATTCCTTCCTGCACTGCAACAAAAACGTCCGGGAAGGGCTGCGCGTGTGCTGTTTCACCAAGACAACGCACCCGCACATCGAGCTAACGTTACGCAACAGTTTCTTCGTGATAAGAACTTTGAAGTGATTCCTCATGCTACCTACTCACCTGACCTGGCTCCTAGTGACTTTTGGCTTTTTCCAACAATGAAAGACACTCTCCGTGGCCGCACATTCACCAGCCGTGCTGCTATTGCCTCAGCGATTTTCCAGTGGTCAAAACAGGCTCCTAAAGAAGCCTTCGCCGCTGCCATGAAATCATGGCGTCAGCGTTGTGAAAAATATGTACATATGCAGGGCGATTACGTCGAGAACGCCAGTTTCATCGATTTCGGGTGAGTAGTTAATTAGAAAAGAAATCGGAGGCCTTAGAAACTGAATGCACCTCGTATTTTTTATGTTAATGGAAGTTTTCGGTATGTAATAGCTTACATTCAGAAAGAGACTGTCTATTCAGGAAGAGGTAGTCCAAAACCAAAGCGAACAGGAGCACATTCACATAACCTGTGTTATCTATTTTATTTATTTAGTTAACTTTCATACTCAGTTTGATTAATGCTTTCGTCTTGATAATGGAATTCCCTAATATCACTAAATAGGTAGTGAATGTGAGTCAAAATCGAAGTCATCGTTGGACATGAACACCAGTCCTGCACCACCCTATCGTCGCCTGGGTTATTCTCACTACATTCAAACCTAAGTCTTCATACCAAAAAGAACTGACAGAGGTTCCGAATTAGAGTACCTTCTTCCATGTCCATGTAATTGCCTCGATTCATAGGCTTTGTGTTCATATTCCCTTCTTGCTCCTGCAGCGGAACCATTCCTAACGCTAGAAATGCTTGCTTTAATGCCAAAACTGAGACTTCTTGGAATGACCCAAAAGAAATTTACGTCATTTTTTGATCATGACGTCAGCAAAGAGACACGTATGAAAAGTACATTTATTCTGGCGCGAATCAAGTAATTGCTATTACCAAATATTTGCTAACAAAAGTTGGCTTTCGTCACTAGACATTAGGAGGAGTCTACTGGTCATAAATATTACCTTTCAGAAATTTTACGATGCCATGAAATGTTGATATTAATAAAAAAACGAATAGCTTTGACGTAACCGAAGATGTACGATCTTATACAAATTATATCGATTGTATGCTGAAGTTACACACTGTGCGCCATAGTCGGGAGTCTTCGATGGAATGGCTTTCGATACAGTCATGGAGTACACCATGCTTTCGTACCGTTAATAGTTAGCTTATAATCGTTATGATGAAGTTCATTTTACGGTGTTTCTTAAATAAACGTACCATAATGGCAGCCAGTGTAAAAATTATCTGCACAAAAATACTTCTTCCCGCTTCATTACGTGAAACATATACAGCAGTATTACACTTTCAGAATGCGACGGCCCTGCTGTGGCTCTGCAAGGGGACATAAAACTAGGAGAGTACCTCCACATAACAGGTAGGAAGAATTCCTAGGCGCGGCTTACTTAATCAGTTACAGGACGGACTGGCTCAATTATCGCAAAACTCGGGTGGGAAAGCGTGACCACTTATATTGCACTGCCCTTATACCGCTACCTGTGGACACACCGATTAAACTGAGACAATTATGGAGGTTTAGTACGAATGGGAGTTCTTGCGTCTCGCATCCCTGGCGGGAAACGTATCTCACAAATTTGGAAAGCTTACAGTGGATCCTTTTACCAGGTCTTCGCAATTTGAATAATTTGCGGTGCATGCCTCTTGCACTTGAAATCTTGTGAGTGAAATAGTCTGAACGGAAATAACTTGCGACGGAAAAAAACTGATTATTGAAAACTGATGGGCAAATAGGAAGTGCGGTTACGATGAAAAAGAAGCGGAAAGTAAACAATAAATGTTAAAAGTGACTGAAATGTGTAACATTAAAACTGTGTGAATCAAGTAATGTAGGAAGCGTGTCACGTAAAGTGTTAAGTCTCAAACAGCGAAAAATACAATTCGCGTTACTTAAGTACGAACATTTCGCGAGTGAAGAGTAGTGAACGATCGTCGAGAAGAGATCGTAGCAGAAGGAAGAAGACAGCGACGTCCAACATGGTAAGCAAGCCGAGTAACCGCAGGAAACAACGCGACGCAATGGCACTGCATTGATAGCAACTCAGCTCAAAGCAGCAGCTGAGTAGGAGTGTCGATGCACGGTGAGGCAGAGAAGCATTACTGCGCCCTGTAAAATATATAATTTTAAAAGTAGGTTAAAGTTACAGAAAAGTGTTGTATGTAGTCAGTGTTAGAAGTACTAAAAGTAAAATGAGCATACCAAATACTAGCGAGAATGTGGCATAGGAGACCTCTGACTTATCAGAAACGCATCATCTATTTCCGCTGTAGTCAGGATAAATGACATTCTAGGCAACGAGCGGCAGGAAGTCCCATTAAATACTGTAGATACCACAGAAAATGCTGCTGAGTCAGAGACTCAGACAATGGTTAAGAAAAATATGACGACAGAAACCGAACATAACAAAATTAATGGTTCAGACTTCAATATGCAAGCCGTGTTTTCAGTTATGATGAGTAAACTAGAGGGAAGTCCTAGAGGAACTAGACCAAAAACTGGAAACTACTAGCCTCAAAACAAAAGGAACTGCTAGGGAAACTAATAAGAAAGTACAAGAAAATAACCAATAACACAAAGTAACTAATAAGACAATAGAGGAAAGTGCTAAAGATACTAAAGAAGAAAACAATTACGAAAGAAATTAATAAGAACACACATGATAAGTTAGATAAATTTATTATAGGAATTAAGCAAAATGTCAGAGTGGTAGACGAAAAAACTGAGAATATAATCAAAGAACAACGGGCAGTGGCTCAAAATTATGAAAAAAAGTGTCACTGCTGGGGAAGTAGCCGTAGTAAATCACAGCAGATTTATTAAATAGTTACGATAGAATGTTAAAATTTTAGATCAAAATTGTCTTAGAGAGACCGAAGTATATAATGCGTCGATCTCCAAATTGATGACCGTGCAGCTTCTCTAGAACAAATGATAGAGACGCTGCATCATTTCTTCTAGAGAAGCTGCACGGTCATCAACGGTATCTGTTCTTTCGAGAACAGTTACTATGTTCATGTATGGTTAAAGGCTACCCGGCCATTGACCTTCGTCTGTGCTAATGCACACAGGTTGCCCGAACTCTTGCGGGAATCGTCACCTCAGTTGGCGCGAGTAATGAGTAGATGGGCAAATATCTATTTGAACATTACGTAAGTAGATTGTGGACAGTTGGGAAAGTGGTTCTCACGGGAAGCGTAGCCGGAACGGTAGCTCAGCGTTTTTGGTCACAGAGCCGGTTGGCCTCTGTAATAAAAAAAAAATTAAAAAAAAACAAATAAAAAAACCTGAGTGTAAGGGTCAACAGACGAACTTGAACGAATGTCATGTGACGTCCGCAACGACCAAACACAACGATCAAAAACGAACAAAATGAAAAAAGAAAAAGTCTGCCATATAAGCAGGAGATCCCGGGTTCGAGTCCCGGTCGGGGCATACATCTGCAACTGTCCCCATCGCGGTATACCAACAACACCTGTCGGCAGCTGAGGGTTTTAATTAATTATCATTTAATAAATATTTGCTAACAAATGTTGCCTTTTGCTACTCGGACATTAGGAGAAGTTTACAGGTAATAAATGTTATCTTTCAGTAATTTTACGATGGCAGGAAGCGTTGGTATTAATAAATAAATGAATGACTTTGGCATAACACAAGATGTACTATCTTATGCGAACCATACTGACTGCATGCTGAGGTTACAGATTGAGCGCCAAAGTCGGCAGTCGTCGATAGGATGCCTTCCGATTTAGTCATGCAGTAGACCAAGGTCTCGTACCGTTAAAATTTAGCTTACAATTAGTGCGAACAAGTTAATTCTACGGTGTGTCTTAAAAAAACACACAATAATGGTATCCCATGTAAACATTAATTGCGCAAGAAACGTTTTCCCGCTTCATTACGTAAAACATAGACAGTAGGAGGAGTAGCTTAATTTTCTAAAAAAATCCGGGTGGTAAAGCGTGGCCAGTTATACAGTACGACCCTTATACTACCATTTACGGACTCACCGGCTAAACTGAGACATTTTTGGAGGTTTAGTACGAGTGGGATTTCTAGCAAGATGAATACTACAAACACACCGTTGTAAGTTTCTACTTGCTTGGTATGCTTTTTTATAAAAGTTTTACCCATCTAAGTCTCTATGCTCCCACATTCTTCCTCTTATTACGCAGTTATCTCTCCGTTAATCCACAACTTCAGTTGCCTCTATTTACCGTATCACCTCATATAATTGAGCCAATGTCTTAGAACTATGACAAAATACTGCTTTCTGTCTACTTTAGGGATTCAACCCACTAAAATACAACTTACATCCTGCTCTTCAGTTTACATCAGTTCCAAGGTCATCACACACCTTTCAACTCGCTCAACTCCATTATTAACGATTCGTCAGTGCTCGGATTCTACCTTTATGACGACAGATTAACTCTTGTAAATCTCTGAGCGAAATTAACCAACAAATTCTAACCCAGAATTGTTGCCATGTACTATTTTCCAGTATGCCACGCAATATTTCTTCACACAGATGATCCTTCACCTTAACGGCGATAATGTTAAAGCATCTACATCATTCATTTCCAAGACATACACTCTACATTGAAACCCCATAGGCTCGATTAAGTGGTCAACTGAATCGAAAGATAAATGAGAACATTCACATCCTGGAACGGGTTCTCCAACTTAGGACACATAGTGTCAAGGATCATTCACCGAGACACACTGTTGAAATCTCTCTGATCAACTTTACCAAACTCCCTCAATTTTTTATTTATGGCTTGGAACCCCTGCATTAACAATGTTGTAGATCTCCGAACACTGTTCCATATCGTTTAGCTCAATCATTCTGCCCCCATAATGTTTAAAAGGCACCTGCCACCTCCACACATCTTTGGTGTGACGTAATAAGCGCTTGACTGCGTGTGAGATCGCTCTCTAAGTTTTTATATATTTTTAGGTTTCAGATACATATTTTAACGGTTTTTGTGATAATATTTACTATATAAGTGACTTATTAGTGGTTTCTTCATTCACCTCCGCCTTTCTTGTGTTGTGACCTGATATTTGTGAGTGTTTCGTATCGAGCAACTTAACCTCTTATCTGTGTTTACATTCCGCGCTGACCAGTTGCAGCTGTAGCGGCGCATCGAAAGCTAAGTACTAATTAATTGTTTGTGTATAGTGCTTTATTTAGGAACTTTAGTAGTCTTCAACCGGTGGTCTTGGTGTTTTCTGGTGAAATAATTTCAGAAGAAATTTTGGGGAACTGTTTTCAGTTTCGTTACTGTGTCATTAGACGTTTGATTTTCTATGTGTTAGTCTTTTGTTATATTCTCATTTACTGTTGATTAATACTGTTAATAATACAAGTTACTTCCCTTGTAGAATAAGTTTGTGATTATTGTAGTCAGTTTTTTTAACATCTTCTTACTGTACTAGCGGAATTTAGATAAAGTAGTTTTCGTGTTTCAATAACCTTAAAATGTCACCATGAGTGAGAAGTGTGGGCTTTGCCGTAGGTTCGTGAGCAGTGTATTGCGGTGTGAGACTTGTTCGAAGTATTTTCACTGGGGGGAATGCAGTGGGGAAGCCAGTGGGCATTCTGGTGAGATCCTCTCCTGGAACTGCAGGTTATGTAGCAAGAGCAAGTTGATAGAGGAGCAGGAGCGTAAGATCTGTGTCCTTCAGGTGCAGTTGAAAAACGCACAGGAGGAGCTAGATAGGATGAGAAGGGAGAAGGGGGTTGGGGAATGGGAGCTGACTGTTGGCAAGAGATCTGACAGGAGAAGGAGATTTTCAGATAGTTTTACTATTGGTGTTTGTAATAGCTATGACCAACTGTCAGAGTCTAGTGGAGAGGAA